>NC_052323.1:17732430-18032430 GCF_016432855.1 Salvelinus namaycush | reverse complement strand
TTGATATGGTGCTGCTAGTGAGAGACAACACACTGAGAGTTTTACTTGGTGATATGGTGCTGCTAGTGATAGAAACCATACTGAGAGTTTTACTTGGTGATATGGTGCTGCTGGTGATAGACAACATACTGAGAGTTTTACTTGGTTATATGGTGCTGCTAGTGAGAGACAACATACTGAGAGTTTTACTTGGTAATAGGTTGCTGCTAGTGATAGAAACCATACTGAGAGTTTTACTTGGTGATATGGTGCTGCTGGTGATATACAACATACTGAGAGTTTTACTTGGTGATATGGTGCTGCTAGTGATAGACAACATACTGAGAGTTTTACTTGGTGATATGGTGCTGCTAGTGAGAGACAACACACATAGTTTTACTTGGTAATAGGTTGCTGCTAGTGATAGAAACCATACTGAGATTTGTACTTGGTGATATGGTGCTGCTGGTGATAGACAACATACTGAGAGTTTTACTTGGTGATATGGTGCTACTAGTGATAGACAACATACTGAGAGTTTTACTTGGTGATATGGTGCTGCTGGTGATAGACAACATACTGAGAGTTTTACTTGGTGATATGTTGCTGCTAGTGATAGAAACCATACTGTGAGTTTTACTTGGTGAAATGGTGCTGCTAGTGATAGACAACATACTGAGAGTTTTACTTGGTGATATGGTGCTGCTAGTGAAAGACAACATACTGAGAGTTTGACTTGGTGATATGGTGCTGCTAGTGAGCGACAACATACTCAGTTTTACTTGGTGATACGGTGCTGCTAGTGATAGACAACATATTGAGAATTTTACTTGGTGATACGGTGCTGCTATTGATAGACAACATACTGAGAGTTTTACTTGGTGATATGGTGCTGCTAGTGATAGACAACATACTGATAGTTTTACTTGGTGATATGGTGCTTCTAGTGAGAGACAACACACTGAGAGTTTTACTTGGTGATATGGTGCTGCTAGTGATCGACAACATACTGAGAGTTTTACTTGGTGATATGGTGCTGCTAGTGAGAGACAACACACTGAGAGTTTTACTTGGTGATATGGTGCTGCTAGTGATCGACAACATACTGAGAGTTTTACTTGGTGATATGGTGCTGCTAGTGAGAGACAACACACTGAGAGTTTTACTTGGTGATATGGTGCTGCTAGTGATAGAAACCATACTGAGAGTTGTACTTGGTGATATGGTGCTGCTGGTGATAGACAACATACTGAGAGTTTTACTTGGTAATAGGTTGCTGCTAGTGATAGAAACCATACTGAGAGTTTTACTTGGTGATATGGTGCTGCTGGTGATATACAACATACTGAGAGTTTTACTTGGTGATATGGTGCTGCTAGCGAGAGACAACACACTGAGACTTTTACTTGGTGATATGGTGCTGCTAGTGATAGAAACCCTACTGAGATTTGTACTTGGTGATATGGTGCTGCTGGTGATAGACAACATACTGAGAGTTTTACTTGGTGATATGGTGCTGCTTGTGATAGACAACATACTGAGAGTTGTACTTGGTGATATGGTGCTGCTAGTGATAGACAACATACTGAGAGTTTTACTTGGTGATATGGTGCTGCTGGTGATAGACAACATACTGAGAGTTTTACTTGGTGATATGGTGCTGCTGGTGATAGAAAACATACTGAGAGTTTTACTTGGTGATATGGTGCTGCTAGTGAAAGACAACATACTGAGAGTTTGACTTGGTGATATGGTGCTGCTACTGATAGACAACATACTCAGTTTTACTTGGTGATATGGTGCTGCTAGTGATAGACAACATACTGAGAGTTTTACTTGGTGATATGGTGCTGCTAGTGAAAGACAACATACTGAGAGTTTGACATGGTGATATGGTGCTGCTAGTGAGAGACAACACACTGAGAGTTTTACTTGGTGATATGGTGCTGCTAGTGATAGAAACCATACTGAGAGTTGTACTTGGTGATATGGTGCTGCTGGTGATAGACAACATACTGAGAGTTTTACTTGGTGATATGGTGCTGCTAGTGAGAGACAACATACTGAGAGTTTTACTTGGTAATAGGTTGCTGCTAGTGATAGAAACCATACTGAGAGTTTTACTTGGTGATATGGTGCTGCTGGTGATATACAACATACTGAGAGTTTTACTTGGTGATATGGTGCTGCTAGTGATAGACAACATACTGAGAGTTTTACTTGGTGATATGGTGCTGCTAGTGAGAGACAACACTCAGAGTTTTACTTGGTGATATGGTGCTGCTAGTGATAGAAACCCTACTGAGATTTGTACTTGGTGATATGGTGCTGCTGGTGATAGACAACATACTGAGAGTTTTACTTGGTGATATGGTGCTGCTAGTGATAGACAACATACTGAGAGTTTTACTTGGTGATATGGTGCTGCTGGTGATAGACAACATACGGAGAGTTTTACTTGGTGATATGGTGCTGCTAGTGAGCGACAACATTCTGAGAGTTTTACTTGGTGATATGGTGCTGCTAGTGATAGAAACCATACTGAGAGTTTTACTTGGTGATATGGTGCTGCTAGTGATAGACAACATACTGAGAGTTTTACTTGGTGATATGGTGCTGCTAGTGAAAGACAACATACTGAGAGTTTGACTTGGTGATATGGTGCTGCTATTGAGCGACAACATACTCAGTTTTACTTGGTGATACGGTGCTGCTAGTGATAGACAACATATTGAGAATTTTACTTGGTGATACGGTGCTGCTGGTGATAGACAACATACTGAGAGTTTTACTTGGTGATATGGTGCTACTAGTGATAGACAACATACTGAGAGTTTTACTTGGTGACATGGTGCTGCTGGTGATAGACAACATACTGAGAGTTTTACTTGGTGATATGGTGCTGCTAGTGAGCGACAACATTCTGAGAGTTTTACTTGGTGATATGGTGCTGCTAGTGATAGAAACCATACTGAGAGTTTTACTTGGTGATATGGTGCTGCTAGTGATAGACAACATACTGAGAGTTTTACTTGGTGATATGGTGCTGCTAGTGAAAGACAACATACTGAGAGTTTTACTTGGTGATATGGTGCTGCTAGTGAGCGACAACATACTCAGTTTTACTTGGTGATACGGTGCTGCTAGTGATAGACAACATACTGATAGTTTTACTTGGTGATATGGTGCTTCTAGTGAGAGACAACACACTGAGAGTTTTACTTGGTGATATGGTGCTGCTAGTGATCGACAACATACGGAGAGTTTTACTTGGTGATATGGTGCTGCTAGTGAGAGACAACACACTGAGAGTTTTACTTGGTGATATGGTGCTGCTAGTGATCGACAACATACTGAGAGTTTTACTTGGTGATATGGTGCTGCTAGTGAGAGACAACACACTGAGAGTTTTACTTGGTGATATGGTGCTGCTAGTGATAGAAACCATACTGAGAGTTGTACTTGGTGATATGGTGCTGCTGGTGATAGACAACATACTGAGAGTTTTACTTGGTAATAGGTTGCTGCTAGTGATAGAAACCATACTGAGAGTTTTACTTGGTGATACGGTGCTGCTATTGATAGACAACATACTGAGAGTTTTACTTGGTGATATGGTGCTGCTAGTGATAGACAACATACTGATAGTTTTACTTGGTGATATGGTGCTTCTAGTGAGAGACAACACACTGAGAGTTTTACTTGGTGATATGGTGCTGCTAGTGATCGACAACATACGGAGAGTTTTACTTGGTGATATGGTGCTGCTAGTGAGAGACAACACACTGAGAGTTTTACTTGGTGATATGGTGCTGCTAGTGATCGACAACATACTGAGAGTTTTACTTGGTGATATGGTGCTGCTAGTGAGAGACAACACACTGAGAGTTTTACTTGGTGATATGGTGCTGCTAGTGATAGAAACCATACTGAGAGTTGTACTTGGTGATATGGTGCTGCTGGTGATAGACAACATACTGAGAGTTTTACTTGGTAATAGGTTGCTGCTAGTGATAGAAACCATACTGAGAGTTTTACTTGGTGATATGGTGCTGCTGGTGATATACAACATACTGAGAGTTTTACTTGGTGATATGGTGCTGCTAGCGAGAGACAACACACTGAGACTTTTACTTGGTGATATGGTGCTGCTAGTGATAGAAACCCTACTGAGATTTGTACTTGGTGATATGGTGCTGCTGGTGATAGACAACATACTGAGAGTTTTACTTGGTGATATGGTGCTGCTTGTGATAGACAACATACTGAGAGTTGTACTTGGTGATATGGTGCTGCTAGTGATAGACAACATACTGAGAGTTTTACTTGGTGATATGGTGCTGCTGGTGATAGACAACATACTGAGAGTTTTACTTGGTGATATGGTGCTGCTGGTGATAGAAAACATACTGAGAGTTTTACTTGGTGATATGGTGCTGCTAGTGAAAGACAACATACTGAGAGTTTGACTTGGTGATATGGTGCTGCTACTGATAGACAACATACTCAGTTTTACTTGGTGATATGGTGCTGCTAGTGATAGACAACATACTGAGAGTTTTACTTGGTGATATGGTGCTGCTAGTGAAAGACAACATACTGAGAGTTTGACTTGGTGATATGGTGCTGCTAGTGAGAGACAACACACTGAGAGTTTTACTTGGTGATATGGTGCTGCTAGTGATAGAAACCATACTGAGAGTTGTACTTGGTGATATGGTGCTGCTGGTGATAGACAACATACTGAGAGTTTTACTTGGTGATATGGTGCTGCTAGTGAGAGACAACATACTGAGAGTTTTACTTGGTAATAGGTTGCTGCTAGTGATAGAAACCATACTGAGAGTTTTACTTGGTGATATGGTGCTGCTGGTGATATACAACATACTGAGAGTTTTACTTGGTGATATGGTGCTGCTAGTGATAGACAACATACTGAGAGTTTTACTTGGTGATATGGTGCTGCTAGTGAGAGACAACACTCAGAGTTTTACTTGGTGATATGGTGCTGCTAGTGATAGAAACCATACTGAGATTTGTACTTGGTGATATGGTGCTGCTGGTGATAGACAACATACTGAGAGTTTTACTTGGTGATATGGTGCTACTAGTGATAGACAACATACTGAGAGTTTTACTTGGTGATATGGTGCTGCTGGTGATAGACAACATACTGAGAGTTTTACTTGGTGATATGGTGCTGCTAGTGAGCGACAACATTCTGAGAGTTTTACTTGGTGATATGGTGCTGCTAGTGATAGAAACCATACTGAGAGTTTTACTTGGTGATATGGTGCTGCTAGTGATAGACAACATACTGAGAGTTTTACTTGGTGATATGGTGCTGCTAGTGAAAGACAACATACTGAGAGTTTGACTTGGTGATATGGTGCTGCTATTGAGCGACAACATACTCAGTTTTACTTGGTGATACGGTGCTGCTAGTGATAGACAACATATTGAGAATTTTACTTGGTGATACGGTGCTGCTGGTGATAGACAACATACTGAGAGTTTTACTTGGTGATATGGTGCTACTAGTGATAGACAACATACTGAGAGTTTTACTTGGTGACATGGTGCTGCTGGTGATAGACAACATACTGAGAGTTTTACTTGGTGATATGGTGCTGCTAGTGAGCGACAACATTCTGAGAGTTTTACTTGGTGATATGGTGCTGCTAGTGATAGAAACCATACTGAGAGTTTTACTTGGTGATATGGTGCTGCTAGTGATAGACAACATACTGAGAGTTTTACTTGGTGATATGGTGCTGCTAGTGAAAGACAACATACTGAGAGTTTGACTTGGTGATATGGTGCTGCTAGTGAGCGACAACATACTCAGTTTTACTTGGTGATACGGTGCTGCTAGTGATAGACAACATACTGATAGTTTTACTTGGTGATATGGTGCTTCTAGTGAGAGACAACACACTGAGAGTTTTACTTGGTGATATGGTGCTGCTAGTGATCGACAACATACGGAGAGTTTTACTTGGTGATATGGTGCTGCTAGTGAGAGACAACACACTGAGAGTTTTACTTGGTGATATGGTGCTGCTAGTGATCGACAACATACTGAGAGTTTTACTTGGTGATATGGTGCTGCTAGTGAGAGACAACACACTGAGAGTTTTACTTGGTGATATGGTGCTGCTAGTGATAGAAACCATACTGAGAGTTGTACTTGGTGATATGGTGCTGCTGGTGATAGACAACATACTGAGAGTTTTACTTGGTAATAGGTTGCTGCTAGTGATAGAAACCATACTGAGAGTTTTACTTGGTGATACGGTGCTGCTATTGATAGACAACATACTGAGAGTTTTACTTGGTGATATGGTGCTGCTAGTGATAGACAACATACTGATAGTTTTACTTGGTGATATGGTGCTTCTAGTGAGAGACAACACACTGAGAGTTTTACTTGGTGATATGGTGCTGCTAGTGATCGACAACATACGGAGAGTTTTACTTGGTGATATGGTGCTGCTAGTGAGAGACAACACACTGAGAGTTTTACTTGGTGATATGGTGCTGCTAGTGATCGACAACATACTGAGAGTTTTACTTGGTGATATGGTGCTGCTAGTGAGAGACAACACACTGAGAGTTTTACTTGGTGATATGGTGCTGCTAGTGATAGAAACCATACTGAGAGTTGTACTTGGTGATATGGTGCTGCTGGTGATAGACAACATACTGAGAGTTTTACTTGGTAATAGGTTGCTGCTAGTGATAGAAACCATACTGAGAGTTTTACTTGGTGATATGGTGCTGCTGGTGATATACAACATACTGAGAGTTTTACTTGGTGATATGGTGCTGCTAGCGAGAGACAACACACTGAGACTTTTACTTGGTGATATGGTGCTGCTAGTGATAGAAACCCTACTGAGATTTGTACTTGGTGATATGGTGCTGCTGGTGATAGACAACATACTGAGAGTTTTACTTGGTGATATGGTGCTGCTTGTGATAGACAACATACTGAGAGTTGTACTTGGTGATATGGTGCTGCTAGTGATAGACAACATACTGAGAGTTTTACTTGGTGATATGGTGCTGCTGGTGATAGACAACATACTGAGAGTTTTACTTGGTGATATGGTGCTGCTGGTGATAGACAACATACTGAGAGTTTTACTTGGTGATATGGTGCTGCTAGTGAAAGACAACATACTGAGAGTTTGACTTGGTGATATGGTGCTGCTACTGATAGACAACATACTCAGTTTTACTTGGTGATATGGTGCTGCTAGTGATAGACAACATACTGAGAGTTTTACTTGGTGATATGGTGCTGCTGGTGATAGACAACATACTGAGAGTTTTACTTGGTGATATGGTGCTGCTAGTGAAAGACAACATACTGAGAGTTTGACATGGTGATATGGTGCTGCTAGTGAGAGACAACACACTGAGAGTTTTACTTGGTGATATGGTGCTGCTAGTGATAGAAACCATACTGAGAGTTGTACTTGGTGATATGGTGCTGCTGGTGATAGACAACATACTGAGAGTTTTACTTGGTGATATGGTGCTGCTAGTGAGAGACAACATACTGAGAGTTTTACTTGGTAATAGGTTGCTGCTAGTGATAGAAACCATACTGAGAGTTTTACTTGGTGATATGGTGCTGCTGGTGATATACAACATACTGAGAGTTTTACTTGGTGATATGGTGCTGCTAGTGATAGACAACATACTGAGAGTTTTACTTGGTGATATGGTGCTGCTAGTGAGAGACAACATACTGAGAGTTTTACTTGGTGATATGGTGCTGCTGGTGATAGACAACATACTGAGAGTTTTACTTGGTGATATGGTGCTGCTAGTGAGCGACAACATTCTGAGAGTTTTACTTGGTGATATGGTGCTGCTGGTGATAGACAACATACTGAGAGTTTTACTTGGTGATATGGTGCTACTAGTGATAGACAACATACTGAGAGTTTTACTTGGTGATATGGTGCTGCTGGTGATAGACAACATACTGAGAGTTTTACTTGGTGATATGGTGCTGCTAGTGAGCGACAACATTCTGAGAGTTTTACTTGGTGATATGGTGCTGCTGGTGATAGACAACATACTGAGAGTTTTACTTGGTGATATGGTGCTGCTAGTGATAGAAACCATACTGAGAGTTTTACTTGGTGATATGGTGCTGCTAGTGATAGACAACATACTGAGAGTTTTACTTGGTGATATGGTGCTGCTAGTGAAAGACAACATACTGAGAGTTTGACTTGGTGATATGGTGCTGCTATTGAGCGACAACATACTCAGTTTTACTTGGTGATACGGTGCTGCTAGTGATAGACAACATATTGAGAATTTTACTTGGTGATACGGTGCTGCTAGTGATAGACAACATACTGAGAGTTTTACTTGGTGATATGGTGCTGCTAGTGATAGACAACATACTGAGAGTTTTACTTGGTGATATGGTGCTTCTAGTGAGAGACAACACACTGAGAGTTTTACTTGGTGATATGGTGCTGCTAGTGATCGACAACATACTGAGAATTTTACTTGGTGATATTGTGCTGCTAGTGAGAGACAACACACTGAGAGTTTTACTTGGTGATATGGTGCTGCTAGTGATAGAAACCATACTGAGAGTTGTACTTGGTGATATGGTGCTGCTGGTGATAGACAAACATACTGAGAGTTTTACTTGGTGATATGGTGCTGCTGGTGATATACAACATACTGAGAGTTTTACTTGGTGATATGGTGCTGCTAGTGATAGAAACCCTACTGAGATTTGTACTTGGTGATATGGTGCTGCTGGTGATAGACAACATACTGAGAGTTTTACTTGGTGATATGGTGCTGCTTGTGATAGACAACATACTGAGAGTTGTACTTGGTGATATGGTGCTGCTAGTGATAGACAACATACTGAGAGTTTTACTTGGTGATATGGTGCTGCTGGTGATAGACAACATACTGAGAGTTTTACTTGGTGATATGGTGCTGCTGGTGATAGAAAACATACTGAGAGTTTTACTTGGTGATATGGTGCTGGTAGTGAGAGACAACATACTCAGTTTTACTTGGTGATATGGTGCTGCTAATGATAGACAACATACTGAGAGTTTTACTTGGTGATATGGTGCTGCTAGTGATAGACAACACACTGAGAGTTTTACTTGGTGATATGGTGCTGCTAGTGAGAGACAACATACTCAGTTTTACTTGGTGATATGGTGCTGCTAGTGATAGACAACATACTGAGAGTTTTACTTGGTGATATGGTGCTGCTAGTGATAGACAACATACTCAGTTTTACTTGGTGATATGGTGCTGCTAGTGAAAGACAACATACTGAGAGTTTTACTTGGTGATATGGTGCTTCTAGTGAGAGACAACACACTGAGAGTTTTACTTGGTGATATGGTGCTGCTAGTGATCGACAACATACTGAGAGTTTTACTTGGTGATATGGTGCTGCTAGTGAGAGACAACACACTGAGAGTTTTACTTGGTGATATGGTGCTGCTAGTGATCGACAACATACTGAGAGTTTGACTTGGTGATATGGTGCTGCTAGTGAGAGACAACACACTGAGAGTTTTACTTGGTGATATGGTGCTGCTAGTGATAGAAACCATACTGAGAGTTGTACTTGGTGATATGGTGCTGCTGGTGATAGACAACATACTGAGAGTTTTACTTGGTGATATGGTGCTGCTAGTGAGAGACAACATACTGAGAGTTTTACTTGGTAATAGGTTGCTGCTAGTGATAGAAACCATACTGAGAGTTTTACTTGGTGATATGGTGCTGCTGGTGATATACAACATACTGAGAGTTTTACTTGGTGATATGGTGCTGCTAGTGAGAGACAACACACTGAGAGTTTTACTTGGTGATATGGTGCTGCTAGTGATAGAAACCCTACTGAGATTTGTACTTGGTGATATGGTGCTGCTGGTGATAGACAACATACTGAGAGTTTTACTTGGTGATATGGTGCTGCTTGTGATAGACAACATACTGAGAGTTGTACTTGGTGATATGGTGCTGCTAGTGATAGACAACATACTGAGAGTTTTACTTGGTGATATGGTGCTGCTGGTGATAGACAACATACTGAGAGTTTTACTTGGTGATATGGTGCTGCTGGTGATAGAAAACATACTGAGAGTTTTACTTGGTGATATGGTGCTGGTAGTGAGAGACAACATACTCAGTTTTACTTGGTGATATGGTGCTGCTAATGATAGACAACATACTGAGAGTTTTACTTGGTGATATGGTGCTGCTAGTGAGAGACAACATACTCAGTTTTACTTGGTGATATGGTGCTGCTAGTGATAGACAACATACTGAGAGTTTTACTTGGTGATATGGTGCTGCTAGTGATAGACAACATACTCAGTTTTACTTGGTGATATGGTGCTGCTAGTGATAGACAACATACTGAGAGTTTTACTTGGTGATATGGTGCTGCTAGTGATAGACAACCTACTGAGAGTTTTACTTGGTGATAGGGTGCTGCTAGTGATAGACAACATACTGAGAGTTTTACTTGGTGATATGGTGCTGCTAGTGATAGACAACATACTGAGAGTTTGACTTGGTGACATGGTGCTGCTAGTGACAGACACCATTTAGAGACACAATACAGACCGAGGAGTTTACAAGAAATGTACATACATTCATATCCGTAGGGAAGTAAGGGTGCTGAGGGTGCTGGACCCCCACCCCCAAAGTACTTCCCGTGGCTATGCATACATGATATACAATTAGGTAGAGTGATATACAAATGTACAGTGGATTATACAGTTGATATAGAGTGGATTATACAGTTGATATACTGTGGATGTACAAATGTAGTATAGTACAGTTATTTTGTGTACCATTCAGAAATGTGATATGTTGATTTCTTTGACAGCAAGGACTGAAGGAGAAAATATTTTTACCACATAAAGTTTGTGTGACCAACAATAACATTCTGTTCAAGTAGGCCAACTGACCAGTAAGATTAGCTACTAAGCAAAACCAGGCCTTTTTAACTAGTTTACACATGTTCTGTACCACCATACACACCATGCTGTTGATAGGTTAGAGTGGCTTCACTGTTGATCTACTGGAATGACTTGAAAAGGAAGTGAGAAAGAGGTTACTTTATGGTGGCATAAAAACTTTGTTTCTCCTAACTTCTCCTAACTGAGGGCAATGTCCCTCAGTAATCACATTGATGTGTCTGGTCCACAAAGTTCAGTGTGATGAGATGAAGGCCCATTGGTCTGACCTCTTGGATCTACTGCAGAAAGGTCATTTGAGGAAGACAGTGGACGTGTGATGTTTTTCACATTCAGTCATATTTAATTTGGTCATTCTCAAGAGATTCTCCAACATTAACAACAAGCTAAGCTGTGTTTTGGTATATTTCACTTGTGATTGCATGATTATAAATATTTGTTGTACTATTTTTTAACCTGTCTAGGACAGGGGTTCCTCTAGCGCCACTCCTCCCACATTCCACTGAAAAGGCAGAGCGCGAAATTCAAAAAGTATTTTTTTTAAATATTTATTTATATATAATATAATATCTTCCATCAGAATGTTGTACAAGGGGTCCTTTGTCGGGAACAATCGTTGTTTGGTTTTAGAATGGCCTTTTTCCCTCGCGAATTAGCAAGCAAAACTAGCCAAGTGCCACTAAGCTCTCCTACGTGAACAAACGCAGTGAACGGAACACGCAAAAACTCCCTAAAAAAAATCAATAATCTGATTAAACTATATTGAAAAAACATACTTTACGATGATATTGTCACATTTATCAAATAAAATCAAAGCCGGAGATATTACACGTCTATAGGGAAAGCTTTTCAGAAGCCAAAGCTGATGTCCATCCCGCGTCATCCTGAACAGAGGAAATTTGGTGTCCTGTCATTCCAAGAGGCCTCTTTTCACCATAAAAAGAGCTAGAGACCCCATTTCACCTCTCACAGCCTATTGACATCTAGTGGAAGGCGTATGAAGTGCATGTATAGTCATAAATCTCAAGCAAAATGATAGGGAGGGCCTGGAACAGAGCCTCGATTTGAGATTTTTCACTTTCTGACAGGAAGTTTGCTGCAAAATGAGTTCTGTTTTACTCACAGATATAATTCAATCGGTTTTAGAAACTTGAGTGTTTTCTATCCAATAGTAATAATAATATGCATATTGTACGAGCAAGAATAGAGTACGAGGCCATTTAAATTGGGCACGATTTTCCCCCAAAGTGAAAATAGCGCCCTCTATCCTCTAATCTGATACGTTTGGAAATTTCCGTCTTCCTTTCAGGACCGGAATGAGGCTGAAGTTCTTTTCATCATAACGCACAACCCAAATGGCGTTTTTTTGTAATAAAAGTAATATTTATCGAACAAAAAGAAGATTTGTTGTGTAACTGGGAGTCTCGTGAGTGGAAACGTCCGAAGATTATCTAAGGTAAGCGATGAATTTGATTGTTTTTCACACTTTCGCGACTATGCAAATTTGGGGTTAGCTGATGTAGCATTGAAAGCTACACTCACAAAAGCTTGGATTTCTTTCGCTGTAAAATATATTTTCAAAATCTGACACCATAGGTGGATTAACAACAAGCTAAACTGTGTTTTGGTATATTTCACTTGTGATTGCAAGATTATAAATATTTTTAGGATATTTTTGAATTTGGCTCCCTGCAATTCAGCTGTTGTTTAGGAAAGTGAACCCGTATTCGGTATCGGTAGATCAGAGAAGGTAACAGCGCGATTTGCCAAGGCAGTATCACGCCCTGACCTTAGAGAGCCTGTTTATTTCTCCTTTTGGTTAGGTCAGGGTGTGATTTGGGTGGGCATTCTAGTTTTCTATTTCTTTGTTGGCCGGGTATGGTTCCCAATAAGAGGCAGCTGTTTATCGTTGTCTCTGATTGGGAATCATACTTAGGCAGCCTGTTTTCCACCTGAGTTTGTGGGATCTTGTTTTCTGTTTAGTTTCTTAGCCTTACAGAACTGTGCACTTTTGTTTTTTGACTTTGTTATTTTTGTTTGGTGTCATCAATAAAGTTACGATGTACGCCTACCACGCTGCGCCTTGGTCCACTCTTCATTCTACAAACGAGAGCCGTTACAGGCAGAATACTCTGATCGCAGCCCTATCCAGAAGTCTGGCAGGGGTTTCTGATTAAATTCAATTTTCAAATAACTGCTTTTTGCAATTTCAATGAGGCTCTCTTGTTCAGATATCGGTAAGCGGACTGGAGGCAGGGCATGAAAGGGATAACGAATCCAGTTGTTTGTGTCATCCATTTCGGGAAAGTACCTGCGTAATTGCGCACCCAGCTCACTCTAGGAGACAGAGTGGTATTACGGCTGTGTGGTCCCATGGTGTTTATACTTGTGTACTATTGTTTGTACAGATGAATGTGGTACCTTCAGGTGTTTGGAAATTGCTCCCAAGGATGAACCAGACTTGTGGAGGTCTATAATTTTTTTTCTGAGGTCTTGGCTGATTTCTTTTGATTTTCCCATGATGTCAAGCAAAGAGGCACTGAGTTTGAAGGTAGGTCTTGAAATACATCCACAGGTACACCTCCAATTGACTCAAATTATGTCAATTAGCCTATCAGAAGCTTCTAAAGCCATGACATCATTTTTTGGAATTTTCCAAGCTGTTTAAAGGCACAGTCAACTTGGTGTATGTAATCTTCTGACCCACTGGAATTGTGATACTGTGAATTATAAGTTAAATAATCGATCTGTAAACAATTGTTGGAAAAATTACTTGTGTCATGCACAAGTAGATGTCCTAACCGACTTACCAAAACTATAGTTTGTTAACAAGACATTTGTGGAGTTGTTGAAAAACGAGTTTTGATGACTCCAACATAAATGTATGTAAACTTCTGACTTCAACTCTAGCTATGATGTGTTCCTACACAATTTCCTGACTTGCACAGACGGACCACTTAGAAGTTAAATCATGGGAACATTTGTTATTTTACCCACTGATAGAACATAGGCGTTAACCAAATTGACAGGAGTTTCTTGCTTTTTATTTCTGGGGGTGGATTCATAAAAATAAAATAAAAATCTTCCACTTTGACATTACAGTTTTTTTTGTTTAGATCATTAACAAAAAATTACAGTAAAATCCATTTTAATCTCACTTTGTAATCAAATGTGCAGAAATCCAAGGGGGTGTAGACCTTCTCTAGGCACTAAATTAACGTGGATTTTTCAGTGTTGCCACATGTGCTGTGTCTCAGCATATTGTATTCACCTATGTTCCACAAATTGTTTCAATCCGACAGTATTTCCAGACGTTTAAGGAAATGGTTACTAGGTCTAAGGAAGTAGTACGTATGATCTCTACATAATATTGATGGTTTATCTGGCAGTATCATGGCTACTTTGATCTGCTGCACCTTATTACATTTGTTTTGTATTTGATCATTTTAATAGATAGGGGAAAATAAAATATGTGTTTTATGTGTTACTTGCCTTCAATGTCCAGTTGTACTCATATGGTTCCCAAACATAACCCATTGGAATCGTAGATCTCCGCAAGGTATTGCCCAGAATCAGTCCTTGAGGTTAACCAAATTGGTTAACCTCAAGGTCCCATTGTTGATAAAGAACTTTGAACTTTTTTCACTCGTTCCCCTAAAGGTCACCTTGTTTACTTTCAGTGAGAATATCAGTGCAGGACCATCGGTGAGGTTCTTTTTAAACAACAATTAACATCCACTAGCGTTGCTCATCAGCTGGAGATTCAGAGAACACTGGGATGAGTTCTGAGTAGCATTACAGGTGGTCACCATGTCTGTGGCTGAGGAGAGAGAGAGAGCTCCATACATAGCTACATCTGATGTGCTACATTAGAAACGACAACATGATATACAGAAACTATAGGAACAAAAAACATGTCCAAAGGTATTATTAGTTATTAGGAAAAAACAATGAAGGCAATGTTGGCACCAGCCAGAAAATGTGCAAAGGGGGGAAAAGTTCATGCAAGTTCTGAAGTTCTATTCTGACTGGAGATGCACCATTGTCTGCATTCTTGATCTGGAGAAACACTGGGGAAGTGCTTAGGCTCTTATCGAAGAGAAGTTTGTCCGGCTCAGTAATGATATTTGGAATTCAAGTGTGAAAAGGTTAAACCTCTTAGGGATCCCTTCACCCCCATTCCCGTTCGGATCCCGTTAACGGGTTTGACTTGACAACATCCAGTGAAATTGCAGAGCGCCAAATTCAAAAACAGAAATACTCATAATAAAAATGCTCAAAACATACATGTGTAAAACATGAAAATACATCTTAACTTCTTGTTAATCAAGCCACAGTCTCAGATTTCAAAAAGGCTTTATGGCGAAAGCAGACCATGCGATTATCTGAGGACAGCTCCCCGCATACATACACATGAAAATCATATTGCAACCAGGCAGGCGCGACACAAAAGTCAGAAATAACGATATAATTCATGCCTTACCTTTGAAGATCTTCTTCTGTTAGCACTCCAAAATGTCCCATAAACATCACAAATGGTCCTTTTGTTCGATAAGTTCTGTCGTTATATTCCCAAAATTTCCATTTACTTGGCGCGTTTGAGTCAGAAAAACACAGTTTCCAACTTGTCCATCATGACTACAAATTATCTAATACGTTACCTGTAAACTTGGTCCAAACATTTCAAACAACTTTCCTTATCCAACATTAGGTATTTTAAAACGTAAATAATCTATAAAATTTAAGACGGAATATACTGTGTTCAATAGCGGATAAAATGAAAGTGGAGCGAGCTCCTGGTTGTGCGCCCCAAACATTACAGTCCACTTGGCTCGACACTCAGAAAGGAAAGGGCTACTTCTTCATTACTCAAAAGAAAAACATCAACCAATGTCTAGACTGTTGACATCTAGTGGAAGCCATAGGAACTGCAAGCATATTTCTATTAAAAAGGAATTACCATAGAAAACTAATGGAAAACAGATTGACCTAAAAAATAAATGTCCCTGGATGGATAGTGCTCGGGGTTTCACCTGCCAAATCAGTTCTGTTACACTCACAGACATTATTCAAACAGTTTTAGAAACTTCAGAGTGTTTTCTATTCAAATATACTAATGCTATGCATATCCTAGCTTCTGGGCCTGAGTAGCAGGCAGTTTACTTTTGGCACGCTTTTCATCCGGACGTGAAAATACTGCCCCCTATCCCTTAGAAGTTTAACATTCAGGGCCAGACTGAATAAAAGGATGCATACTCAGAGCATGCACTGAACAGCTCGCAAGTGTCTTCACTGACATTTTCAACCTCTCCCTGACCCAGTCTTTAATACCTACATGTTTCAATCAGACCACCATAGTCCCTGTGTCCAAGAACGCCAAGGTAACCTGTCTAAATGATTATCACCCTGTAGCACTGGTCATGGTTCACATCAACACCATCATCCCAGACACCCTGGATGCACTCCAATTCGCATACCACCACAACAGATCCACAGATGACGCAACCTCTATTGCACTCCACACTGCCCTTTCCCACCTGGACAAAAGGAACACCTACGTGAGAATGTTACTCATTGACTACAGCTCAGCATTCAACACCATAGTGCCCTCCAAGCTCATCACTAAACTAAGGACCCTTGCACTGAACACCTCCCTCTCCAACTGGATCCTGGACTTCCTGACGGGCCTTCCCAGGTGGTGAGGATAGGCAACAACACATACTCCACGCTGACCCTCAACACAAGGGCCACGCGTGGGAGCCCACAACTCCAACACCATCATTAAGTTTGTGGTACGGTGGCCTGATCACCGACAACGATGAGACGACCTATAGGTAAGAGATGTGGTAGTGTGGTGCCAGTGCAACACATGGGGATGAGTGGAACATACTCCTCAGCATTAAGTGTCCTGCTTGCGTAGGCTCATTAGCTAGCTTTTGTGGTGGCACGATCGGCTAATACGCTTGAGGGAGGACAGTCAAGTGTGTTGGTGAGGAAAAGGTCCCGAGGTCGCGCCAGGTATGGACCGATTTGGGAGGAAGTGGTACTCGCTACTTTACTTTCTATTATTTATATATTTTGTTTCTCTCTGCATTGGTGGGAAGGGCCCATATGCATTTCACTGTTAGTCTACACCTGTTTTTTACGAAGCATGTGACGAATACAATTTGATTTTATTTGTGAGGGAGACCTTCATTTTAAGAAAGTGTTACAGGTTCATGCTGTTTATTTTTCATGAGAAAAAGTATTCAAATGCAATTTGTTTCCGTATACTTTGAAAATGTATTAATGCCATTGCTAATTCATATATTTTTTTATTTTTGTAAGCCAATACCATATACACTGCTCAAAAAAATAAAGGGAACACTTAAACAACACAATGTAACTCCAAGTCAATCACACTTCTGTGAAATCAAACTGTCCACTTAGGAAGCAACACTGATTGACAATAAATTTCACATGCTGTTGTGCAAATGGAATAGACAAAAGGTGGAAATTATAGGCAATTAGCAAGACACCCCCAAAAAAGGAGTGATTCTGCAGGTGGTGACCACAGACCACTTCTCAGTTCCTATGCTTCCTGGCTGATGTTTTGGTCACTTTTGAATGCTGGCGGTGCTCTCACTCTAGTGGTAGCATGAGACGGAGTCTACAACCCACACAAGTGGCTCAGGTAGTGCAGTTCATCCAGGATGGCACATCAATGCGAGCTGTGGCAAAAAGGTTTGCTGTGTCTGTCAGCGTAGTGTCCAGAGCATGGAGGCGCTACCAGGAGACAGGCCAGTACATCAGGAGACGTGGAGGAGGCCGTAGGAGGGCAACAACCCAGCAGCAGGACCGCTACCTCCGCCTTTGTGCAAGGAGGTGCACTGCCAGAGCCCTGCAAAATGACCTCCAGCAGGCCACAAATGTGCATGTGTCAGCATATGGTCTCACAAGGGGTCTGAGGATCTCATCTCGGTACCTATTGGCAGTCAGACTACCTCTGGCGAGCACATGGAGGGGTGTGCGGCCCCACAAAGAAATGCCACCCCACACCATGACTGACCCATCGCCAAACCGGTCATGCTGGAGGATGTTGCAGGCAGCAGAACGTTCTCCACGGCGTCTCCAGACTCTGTCACGTCTGTCACATGTGCTCGTGTGCTCAGTGTGAACCTGCTTTCATCTGTGAAGAGCACAGGGCGCCAGTGGCGAATGTGCCAATCTTGGTGTTCTCTGGCAAATGCCAAACGTCCTGCACGGTGCTGGGCTGTAAGCACAACCCCCACCTGTGGACGTCGGGCCCTCATACCACCCTCATGGAGTCTGTTTCTGACCGTTTGAGCAGACACATGCACATTTGTGGCCTGCTGGAGGTCATTTTGCAGGGCTCTTGGCAGTGCACCTCCTTGCACAAAGGCGGAGGTAGCGGTCCTGCTGCTGGGTTGTTGCCCTCCTACGGCCTCCTCCACGTCTCCTGATGTACTGGCCTGTCTCCTGGTAGCGCCTCCATGCTCTGGACACTACGCTGACAGACACAGCAAACCTTTTTGCCACAGCTCGCATTGATGTGCCATCCTGGATGAACTGCACTACCTGAGCCACTTGTGTGGGTTGTAGACTCCGTCTCATGCTACCACTAGAGTGAGAGCACTGCCAGCATTCAAAAGTGACCAAAACATCAGCCAGGAAGCATAGGAACTGAGAAGTGGTCTGTGGTCACCACCTGCAGAATCACTCCTTTTTTGGGGGTGTCTTGCTAATTGCCTATAATTTCCACCTTTTGTCTATTCCATTTGCACAACAGCATGTGAAATTTATTGTCAATCAGTGTTGCTTCCTAAGTGGACAGTTTGATTTCACAGAAGTGTGATTGACTTGGAGTTACATTGTGTTGTTTAAGTGTTCCCTTTATTTTTTTGAGCAGTGTATATATGTATTAGAAGTCTATTAATTAATACAATGAAAGAGCAAAGGGCTTTTGCTTTCTTGAAAAGGTTATGTCGTGGAAATTCTTACGCAGGAGCACTCAAAGTCAATCTTAAATCATTGTCTATTGTCAGCACGCTGAAGAGGTTCCAACAAACGTAATGCACCATAGTGAATCTGTTAGGAGCTATGCTGGGATTGTCCCCGCAGTTGTCTTATATACGGCTATATCTCTCTAAAGTGAGACCTTGAAACTGAGATATCTTTCGTTCTCAAAACAAGGTCTGAGCATACTGCCAAATTGCAGATACTGATAAGTGAGGATTCATTCAATCAGTCGCTTCCATAAACACATAAATTGGGTTAAAGAAAAGCATAAACATAGAACACATAAATTGGTAAATAGAAAAGCACAAGTATAGCAGGTACTTACATTTTCTCTCCATTCCAGTTTATTATCTATAATCACTCTCTGCCAGGCACTAATCACATCAGACCACAGAACTGGTGACCTGAGATGTGATTTTATTCTGACTACAACTCAGCATTGGCTCTTAATAACCTTTTCTCAATCTAGGGGGTGCTGTTTCCACTTTGGAAAATATCGTCTCCAAATTAAACTGCCTCATACTCAATTCTTGCTCGTACAATATGCATATTATTATTACTATTGGATAGAAAACAATCTCTAGTTTCTAAAACCGTTTGAATTATGTCTGTGGGTGAACCAGAACTCTTTCTGCAGCGAAATCCATGACAGGAACTGCGAAGGTCTGAAAACGAGGCTCTGTTCTCAGATCAGTTTAAAGCTCTGTATGTATCCTATGGGTCGACATGAACTGCACCCGCCTTCCCCTGGATGTCAGTAACCAATGAGAAGTGGAATGGAGTTTCTACGTAGTTCTCAGAGCTTATAAAGCCCCAAGGAACGAAGGGAGCTCTCTTTTCGACGTTCGTCATTGCGCAAAGCAAGACCTCAGGATGGCATTTTGAAACGCTCAGTTATCGACCTTAGATATATCCGTCTGTAATTTAATTCGATATAGGTGTTAGAAACATCATAACGAAGTTATTTTAAACCGAGTTATATCAGTTTATGCGAGTATATTGCTATTTTCGGAATTTCCTTAGTATTGCCTTTTGAGGATTTGGGCATGTTGTGGCCACATAGCTATTGTTAGCTGCTAATTCCGAAGTTGAAGACGACGTTTTACAACCAAGCAACGATTCTTTTGGACAAAGGACACCTTGCCCAAGATTCTGATGGAAGCTCGTCCAAAAGTAAGAGCTATTTATGATGTTATTCCGTATTTATGTGGAAAAATGTAAACGGATTTGTCCGCCATTATTGCGGCACTAGTCTGGCTGTAACGCACACTGTATGTCTAGTAACGTTAATTTTAAAAATCTAACTCAGCGGTTGCATTAATAACTAATGCATCTTTCATTTGCTGTCCAACCTGTATTTTTTTGTCAATCTAATCGATAAATAATCGTAAACTTAGGTGCCTTTCCAAGATGGCGCCGGCCAGAATGCATGACCTGTTGCCACTGAACACATTGTATAACCACAATTTGTGCTGCTAAATATGCACATTTTCGAACAAAACCTATATGCATTGTGTAATATGATGTTACAGGACTGTCATCTGACGAAGTATATCAAGGTTAGTCAAAAATTATATATCTTTTGCTGTATTGTTACGATCGCTAACCTGTGCTGCTGGTAAATTGCTTGTGTTTCTGGCTATTGTGCTAAGCTAATATAATGCTATATTGTGTTTTCGCTGTAAAACACTTAAAAAATCTGACATATTGGCTGGATTCACAAGATGTTGGGCTTTCATTTGCTGTACGCTGTGTATTTTTCAGAAATGTTTTAAGATGAGTAATTAGGTATTTGACGTTGGTCTCTGTAATTATTCTGGCAGCTTCGGCACTATTTCAGATTGCAGCTGCAATGTAGAACTGTGATTTATACCTGAAATATGCACATTTTTCTAAAAAAAACATATGCTATACAATAAATATGTTATCAGACTGTCATCTTATGAAGTTGTTTCTTGGTTAGTGGCTATATATATCTTTATTTGGTCGAAATTGTGATAGCTACCCATGCAGGAAAAAAATGGTGGAAAAAAAAAGTTGTGTCTTTTGCTATCGTGGTTAGCTAATAGATTTACATATTGTGTCTTCCCTGTAAAACATTTTAAAAATCAGAAATAATGGCTGGATTCACAAGATGTGTATCTTTCATCTGGTGTCTTGGACTTGTGATTTAATGATATTTAGATGCTAGTATTTACTTGTGACGCTATGCTAGGCTATGCTAGTCAGCTTTTTTACTGTGGGGGGTGCTCCCGGATCCGGGATGCTGTGCAAGTAGATTAATGAAGGGAAGTGCTACAATACGTGTGATAACATTTTTCAGTGGGCCGATAGAAAAGTCAGAAAACCTTGCACATTGTCACTTAGTGTGTTGTGCTTCAAACTAAAAGTAGTAGATAATGAGAAAATGAGGTGCAGCATGTTTCAAAAGTAGTAGATTTCAAATGTTTTAAAAGTTTCTTGCTCTTATTTCTATGCATTAAAATCACACCAATACATCAAACATGATGAAGTTACAATAACAATGAAAGCCTATCTTACAGTTCCCCAATTAAAAAGCCTTTCAACTCTCGAACATTTCTGTTATTGTATATCACAAGCATCAAAAAACAAAACCCTGCCATGCAATCAATACACTGTACTATTGTCACGACTTCTACCGAAGGTAACTCCTCTCCCTGTTCGGGCGGCGCTCGGCGCTCGGCGTCGCCGGTTTACTAGCCGCCACCGATCCCTTTTTCCTTTTCTGGTTGTTTTGTCTGTGTTCCTTTTCACACCTGGTTTCAATTGCGTTTATTTCTGTGTGTATATAGGGCACCTGTTACCTGCCTTATTTCGTGCGGGATTAAGCTTGTGGGGGTTTTGCGCTCGTTTGTCGTTGATATTTCTTGTTCTCGTTATTACGCACGTGTAGTTTATTTTCGGAACTGAGTTTGTTCCTCCGTGCGTTTGGCACGAGTTTCGGTTTTGTTTTCACTGATCTGCTCTATGAGACCTTATATAGAGGGATATGTGCCAATTTTGTATTGGTGGACTATGTATATATAATTATTATATTAAACACGCTTCTCAGTATCCCTGCTCTCCTGCGCCTGACTCCTACACCTCTCACCGAGACGCACCTTATCACAACTATACACTCCTTTGACATTTTAAATGATACTTAACACTAGAAATGCCTAGAGGGACCCCTTCAAGCCAATGATGAGTCTTTCAGATGTCAACATTCTAACAGTCTAATAAATACATGTGATGTATGCTATTGGTAAAATAATTATTTGTTTGTGTTTAAGAAGGTAAAATTAGAATATGAAAGAAAATGTATTTTCAAAAACAACTTTTTCATTAGTTTATGTAACAGTATGAACAAAATAAAAAGCACTAAATCACTACAATTCAAGTTTTAAAATCCATGAAATAAACATCATCACATTGATCATTCACTATTCATGTTGTTAAAGGCAGGTCTGAAGGAACATAATGAAAATAAGAAAATAAATGTCAAAAGAATAGAATGGTCTTTTATTGGTTTAAATACATTACTGTGCTTTGAGTTTCAAGATTAAAAGAGTGATAAGTGGTATTATATCATCATTAGTCATTATTTCATAAGGTAATCTCAAAGCCTGGTTGATCCCCATAGCAACTCTTAGGACATCCACCGTGATCCACCTGAGAGACTTCATATTCCTCTGCTTACACACCATCATCTGGAGAGAGAGAGGGAGAATTAAGCAGAATAAAATGAGAAATGTTTAAAACAAATATAGACCTTAATTGAAAGGTACAATATATGGTTACTGACCTTGCTCTTGAGGACAGGTTTTCTTCTTGTTGAAACAGTATGATCCCAGACAGATTGCCAGCAGAATGAAGACTTCAGCAAGTTGGAAATAAACAAACATATTGAACCCAGGTCCTGTGGAAAAGAGAGACAGAATAACACATAAATTAAGAAGGCAACAGTAAACATGTCAACCCCCACGAATGATTCTGTTTTTTAGCTAATCCACACCCTGTACTTCATGTAATGCACCAAAGAAAAAACGCCACCTGCTGGAGAAGACTTTTAGGTCCAGCTATCCCTCTCGCTTCACCTCCTCTCTAGGTGTGAATCACAAATTTCATTTCAATACTATAGCTCCCACCTTGGGCCAATTGGTATATACACTGCTCAAAAAAATAAAGGGAACACTAAAATAACACATCCTAGATCTGAATGAATGAAATATTCTTATTAAATACTTTTTTCTTTACATAGTTGAATGTGCTGACAACAAAATCACACAAACATTATCAATGGAAATCAAATTTATCAACCCATGGAGGTCTGGATTTGGAGTCACACTCAAAATTAAAGTGGAAAACCACACTACAGGCTGATCCAACTTTGATGTAATGTCCTTAAAACAAGTCAAAATGAGTCTCAGTAGTGTGTGTGGCCTCCACGTGCCTGTATGACCTCCCTACAACGCCTGGGCATGCTCCTGATGAGGTGGCGGATGGTCTCCTGAGGGATCTCCTCCCAGACCTGGACTAAAGCATCCGCCAACTCCTGGACAGTCTTGCATTAGGAGGAACCCAGGGCCAACCGCACCAGCATATGGTCTCACAAGGGGTCTGAGGATCTCATCTCGGTACCTAATGGCAGTCAGGCTACCTCTGGCGAGCACATGGAGGGCTGTGCGGCCCCCCAAAGAAATGCCACCCCATACCATGACTGACCCACCGCCAAACCGGTCATGCTGGAGGATGTTGCAGGCAGCAGAACGTTCTCCACGGCGTCTCCAGACTCTGTCACGTCTGTCACGTGCTCAGTGTGAACCTGCTTTCATCTGTGAAGAGCACAGGGCGCCAGTGGCGAATTTTCCAATCTTGGTGTTCTCTGGCAAATGCCAAACGTCCTGCACGGTGTTGGGCTGTAAGCACAACCCCCACCTGTGGACGTCGGGCCCTCATACCACCCTCATGGAGTCTGTTTCTGACCGTTTGAGCAGACACATGCACATTTGTGGCCTGCTGGAGGTCATTTTGCAGGGCTCTGGCAGTGCTCCTCCTTGCACAAAGGCGGAGGTAGCGGTCCTGCTGCTGGGTTGTTGCCCTCCTACGGCCTCCTCCACTTCTCCTGATGTACTGGCCTGTCTCCTGATAGCGCCTCCATGCTCTGAACACTACGCTGACAGACACAGCAAACCTTCTTGCCACAGCTCGCATTGATGTGCCATCCTGGATGAGCTGCACTACCTGAGCCACTTGTGTGGGTTGTAGACTCCGTCTCATGCTAGACTCCGTCTGAAGCACCGCCAGCATTCAAAAGTGACCAAAACATCAGCCAGGAAGCATAGGAACTGAGAAGTGGTCTGTGGTCACCACCTGCAGAACCACTCCTTTATTGGGGGTGTCTTGCTAATTGCCTATAATTTCCACCTTTTCCACCAACTACTGCACTCCAGTTCATCTGGTGGCGGTAATGCACCTTAAAGTTGGTTGCCAACCGCCATATAAAATCCGGAGAAGAAGAAGAATGAATGACGAGAGATTAATCAAAGAAAACAAACAAAAAATAACTACTGTAAGTTTCCCCCTTTATCTGTGGATTATTTGTCAGAGTAGAGAACACACAACTTTGTGTAACTCAAAATGGGTCAACATTCTACAAAGACCCAGCTAAAAATGGACCATATGCATTTCAGGTAAAATAACAACTCAATGTTTATCTGCCAATGCTTCATATTTGTTTCGACCTCTCCCCAAATTTATTTACACTGAACAAGAATATAAATGAAACAATTTCAAAGATTTTACTGAGTTACAGTTCATATGAGGAAATCAGTCAACTGAAACAAATTCATTAGGACCAAAACTATGGATTTCACATGACTGGGAATACAGATATGCATCTGTAGGGGCATGGATCAGAAAACCAGTCCGTATCGGGTGTGACCACCATTTACCTCATGCAGGGAGACACATCTCCTCCACATAGAGTTTATCAGGCTGTTGATTGTGGCCTGTGGAAGGTTGTCCCACTCCTCTTCAATGGCTGTGCTAAGTTGCTTGATATTGGCAGGAACTGAAACACGCTGTCGTACACATCAATCGAGAGCATCCCGATTGATGTGCTTAATGGGTGACATGTTTGGTAAGTATGCAGGCCATGGATGAACTGGGACATTTTAGGCTTCCAAGAATTGTGTACAGATCCTTGCAACATGGGGCCGTGCATTATCATGCTGAAACGTCAGGTGATGGCGGCGGTTGAATGGCATGACAATGGACCTCAGGATCTTGTCACAGTTTCTATATGCATTCCAATTGTCATCAATAAAATGCAATTGTGTTCGTTGTCCGTAGCTTATGCCTGCCCTTACCATAACCCCGCCGCCATCAAGGAGCACTCTGTTCACAACGTTGACATCAGCAAACTATTCGCCCATACGACGCCACACACGTGGTCTGTGGTTGTGTTGCCGGTTGGACGTACTGCCAAATTCTCTAAAATTACATTGGAGGCAGCTTATGGTAGGGAAATTAACATTCATTTCTCTGGCAACAGCTCTGGTCAGCATGCCAATTGCACACCCTCAAAACTTAGGGAATCTGTGGCATTGTATTGTGTGACAAAGCTGCACATTTTAGAGTGGCCTTTTATTGTACGCAGCACAAGGTGCACCAGTGTAATTATCATGCTGTTTAATCAGCTTCTTGATATGTCACACCTGTCACATGGATGGATAACCTTGGCAAAGGAGAAATGCTTACCAACAGGGATGTTAACAAATTTGTTCACAACATTTGAGAGAAATAAGCTTTTTGTGAGAATGGAACATTTCTGGGATATTTTATTTCAGCTCATGAAACATGGGACCAACACTTTACATGTCGCATTCATATTTTTGTTCAGTATAGTTGGTTGAGTTTACAGTTGGTTTTGGTATTTTAACATGCGTGTCTGATGAGGATAGACAAAATCAATATGGGCACCATTGGAGTCAGTTTGGTCATCATGTAATAGACGGACTGAGACCGATTCACTGTCCCCTCCCCAATTTCATCTATGAGGAACAACTAATCAGCAAATGAATAAAATTTGTTAAAATTACTATATCAAACTTACCGGTAGCACCAGCGGTTAGTTGACAGTGGAACTGGTCATTGTCGGTGGCATTCACCCACCCTGATATCTTTGTCCCGGTGGATAAGGTACAGTTAATATATATGAGCCCTGTAGGTAGGCAAAATAAACAGTCACAAACCTGTGTTGAAAAGTGGTGAATCCCATGCTGCTTCTCCTAAAGGTCTATTGATGATAATGACAATGATGATGATGTTGATGATGATAATAATCATGTGTAATGTTTTGATAATGTATCTGCTAAACTAAACCAAACCAGAATTGGATTTTGGACCATAACTCATATTCTATCTTAATATATAAGGGAGATGGACTTGACAGGATATGGTTATGACCATGCAGTGGGAACTTTTACATTAAAATATTGGGGGGGCACACTCAATTAACAAAACTCATATGCATCGAAACCAGTACACATTGGCTACACATTGAATATACTAATAACCAAACCCAGAAATTAGTTTAGAGCCACATGCAAACGTTATAACATTTGGGTTATGATCAGTTTATGGCCACTTCCCATATCTGTAGCTCTTATTGCACGGAAGACCACGGTAGTTGAGCATACTTTTATAGAGTAAACTAGCTAGCAATCTGTCTGCAATATTGCGAAACTGCTTGCGTCTGTGTGCCTGTTAATTAATACAAGGTCCCGGTTAACAATATGCAACTTTTTTAACTTTAACGTTATTCCCTCGCTTCATCTATATGTATGTATATATATACAGTGGGGCAAAAAAGTATTTAGTCAGCCACCAATTGTGCAAGTTCTCCCACTTAAAAAGATGAGAGAGGCCTGTAATTTTCATCATAGGTACACTTCAACTATGACAGACAAAATGAGAAAAAAAATCCAGAAAATCAATTATGGAGGAAAATAAGTATTTGGTCACCTACAAACAAACAAGATTTCTGGCTCTCACAGACCTGTAACTTCTTCTTCTTTAAGAGGCTCCTCTGTCCTCCACTCGTTACCTGTATTAATGGCACCTGTTTGAACTTGTTATCAGTATAAAAGACACCTGTCCACAACCTCAAACAGTCACACTCCAAACTCCACTATGGCCAAGACCAAAGAGCTGTCAAAGGACACCAGAAACAAAATTGTAGACCTGCACCAGGCTGGGAAGACTGAATCTGCAATAGGTAAGCAGCTTGGTTTGAAGAAATCAACTGTGGGAGCAATTATTAGGAAATGGAAGACATACAAGCCCACTGATAATCTCCCTCGATCTGGGGCTCCACGCAAGATCTCACCCCGTGGGGTCAAAATGATCACAAGAACGGTGAGCAAAAATCCCAGTACCACACGGGGGGACCTAGTGAATGACCTGCAGAGAGCTGGGACCAAAGTAACAAAGCCTACCATCAGTAACACACTACGCCGCCAGGGACTCAAATCCTGCAGTGCCAGATGTGTCCCCCTGCTTAAGCCAGTACATGTCCAGGCCCGTCTGAAGTTTGCTAGAGAGCATTTGGATGATCCAGAAGAAGATTGGGAGAATGTCATATGGTCAGATGAAACCAAAATATAACTTTTTGGTAAAAACTCAACTCGTCGTGTTTGGAGGACAAAGAATGCTGAGTTGCATCCAAAGAACACCATACCTACTGTGAAGCATGGGGGTGGAAACATCATGCTTTGGGGCTGTTTTTCTGCAAAGGGACCAGGACGACTGATCCGTGTAAAGGACAGAATGAATGGGGCCATGTATCGTGAGATTTTGAGTGAAAACCTCCTTCCATCAGCAAGGGCATTGAAGATGAAACGTGGCTGGGTCTTTCAGTATGACAATGATCCCAAACACACCGCCCGGGCAACAAAGGAGTGGCTTCGTAAGAAGCATTTCAAGGTCCTGGAGTGGCCTAGCCAGTCTCCAGATCTCAACCCCATAGAAAATCTCTGGAGGGAGTTGAAAGTCTGTGTTGCCCAGCAACAGCCCCAAAACATCATTGCTCTAGAGGAGATCTGCATGGAGGAATGGGCCAAAATACCAGCAACAGTGTGTGAAAACCTTGTGAAGACTTACAGAAAACGTTTGACCTCTGTCATTGCCAACAAAGGGTATATAACAAAGTATTGAGATAAACTTTTGTTATTGACCAAATACTTATTTTCCACCATAATTTGCAAATAAATTCATTAAAAATCCTACAATGTGATTTTCTGGATTTTTATTACTCATTTTGTCTGTCATAGTTGAAGTGTACCTATGATGAAAATTACAGGCCTCTCTCATCTTTTTATGTGGGAGAACTTGCACAATTGGTGGCTGACTAAATACTTTTTTGCCCCACTGTACATATACATATTGATCATCCTTGATGTGTTTCTACAACTTGATTGGAGTCCACCTGTGTTAAATTCAATTGATTAAAAATGATTTGTATAAAATTCCACAGATCAAAACAAATCAAATTGCATTGGTCATATACATGTGTTTAGCAGATTTTATTGCGGGTTTAGCGAAATGCATGTGTTTCTAGCTCCAACGGTGCAGTAATACCTAACAAGTAATATCTAACAATTTCACAACAATACACACAATACACACACACATCTAAAGTAAAGGACTGGAATTAAGAATATATATAAATTTGGACAAACAATGTCAGAGCAGCATAGACTAAGATACAGTAGAATAGAATAGAATACAGTATAAATATATGAGATTAAAATATCTAAACATTATTAAAGTGAATAGTGTCCCATTATTAAAGTGGCCAGTGACTTCAAGTCTATGTATATATGGCAGCAGCCTCTAATGTGATAGTGATGACTATTTAACAGTCTGATCGCCTTGAGATAGAAACTGTTTTTCAGCCTCTCAGTCGCATCTTTGATGCAACTATACTGACTTTGCCTTCTGGATGATAGCGGGGTGACAGGCAGTGGCTCGGGTGGTTGTTGTCCTTCATGATCTTTTTGGCCTTTCTGTGACATCGGGTGCTGTAGGTGTTGTTGAGGGCAGGTAGTTTGCCCCCGGTGATGCGTTGGGCAGACCACCCTTTGGAGAGCCCTGCGGTTGCGGTGGTGCATTTGTCGTACCAGACAGTGACACAGCCCGACAAGATCCTCTCAATTTTGCATCTGTAAAAGTTTGTGAGGGTTTTAGGTGC
This sequence comes from Salvelinus namaycush, assembly GCF_016432855.1. Taxonomy (NCBI): domain Eukaryota; kingdom Metazoa; phylum Chordata; class Actinopteri; order Salmoniformes; family Salmonidae; genus Salvelinus; species Salvelinus namaycush. The sequence goes on along the minus strand of NC_052323.1, from coordinate 18,003,177 downwards.
CAAGTCAAATTTCTTCAGCGTCTTGTGGCTGGTTTTCCCTTTGTAGTCCGTGATTGTCTGTAGACCCTGCCACATACGTCTCATGTCTGAGCCGTTGAATTGCGACTCCACTTTGACTCTATACTGACGATTTGCATTTGATTGCCTTACGGACGAATACACTGATACAGTTGCTGAGTTTATCAGGAAGTGTATAGGAGATGTTGTACCTATACACTTCCTGATAAACTCAGTCACTGTATCAGTGTATTCGTCAATGTTATTCTCAGAGGCTACCCGGAATATATCCCAGTCCGCTTGATCAAAACAATCTTGAAGCGAGGATTCTGATTGGTAACACCAGCTTTGAATAGTTCTTAGCACAGGTACTTCTTGTTTGAGTTTCTGCCAATAGGAAGGGAGGAGCAAAATGGAGTCGTGATCAGATTTGATGAATGGAGGGCGGGGGAAGGCCTTGTAGGCATCCCGGAAGTTGGAGTAGCAGTGTCGAGTGTTTTAGCAGCGCGATCGGTCGGCATTTGATTGTGAGGTATTCTAGGTCGGGTGAACAAAAGGACTTGAGTTCCTGTGTGTTATCACAAACACACCATGAGTAGTTAATCATGAAACATACACCCCTGCCCTTCTTCTTCCTGGAGAGATATGTATTCTTGTCTGAGCAATGAACTGAGAACCCAACTGGCTGTATGGACACAGACAGTATATTCCGAGAGAGCCATGTTTCCGTGAAACAGAGTATGTTGCAATCCCTGATGTCTCTCTGGAAGGAAATCCTCGCCTTGAACTTTATTATCCAGATACTGAACATTAGCGAGTAATATACTCGGAAGCGGTGGGTGGTGTGTGCACCTCCTGAGTTGGACTAGAAGTCCACTCCGAAATCCTCTTCTCCGCCGGCAGTATTTTGGATCAACCTCTGGAATTAGTTCAATTACCCTGTGTGGTATGAACAAAGGATCAGATTCGGGAAAGTCGAATTCCTGGTCGTAATGCTGGTAATACTGGTGAGTTACCGCCACTCTGATATCCAAAAGTTTTTCCCGGCTGTATGTAATAATACGAAAAAAATTCTGGCCTAATAATGTAAGAAATAACACATAAAAAACAAAACACTGCAAAGTTGTCTCGGGGCTAATAGCACGGCTGCCCTATCTATTGGTGACATTTTCAGTGGTGTTCAGTGTTTGACAGTGCATGTCAGAGCAAATACAAAGCAAGGAGGTCGAAGGAATTGTCCGTAGAACTCTAAGACAGGATTGTGTCGAGGCACAGATCTTAGGAAGGGTACAAAGAAATGTCTGCCGCACTGAAGGGGCCCCAAGAACACAGTGTTCTAAATCATTCTTAAATGGAAGAAGTTTGTAACCACCAAGACTCTTTCTAGAGCTGGCTGCTCGGCCAAACTGAGCAATTAGGGGAGAAGGACCTTGCTCAGGGAGTTGACCTAGTAGCTGATGGTCACTCAGACAGAGCTCCAGAGTTCATCTGTGGAGATGGGAGAATCTTCCAGAAGTACAACCTTCTCTGCAGCACTCCACCAATCAGGCCTTTATGGAAGAGTGGCCAGATGGAGGCCACTGCTTAGTTTGCCAAAAGGCACCTAAATGACTCTCAGACCATGAGAAACAAGATTTTCTGCTGATGAAACCAGGATTGAACTCTTTGGCCTGAATGCCAAGCGTTACGTCTGGAGGAAACCTGGCACCATCCCCATGGTGAAGCATAGCGGAGGCAGCATCATGCTTTATGGGTGTTTTTCAGCAGCAGGGACTGGGAGACTCGTCAGGATCGAGGGAAAAATGAACAGAGCAAAGTACAGAGAGATCCTTGATGAAAACCTGCTTCAGAGTGCTCAAGACCTCAGACTGGAGCGAAGGTTCATCTTCCAACAGGACGATGAACCTAGGCACAGAGCCTAGACAAAGAAGAGAGACTGCAGATTCTTTCAAACAACACTTTATTATAAGATTTGCAAAAATGGAGAATCAACTATCCAGTGAACAGTGCATAGTTGAAATCTCAACGAATAGTGCCGGTTCATTGCTTTTATAGAGAAAATACATACAACCCCTTTTCGGGACAAGTCTCAATGTCCTTGAGTGGCCCGACCAGAGGCCAGACTTGAACCCGATCGAACATCTCTGGAGAGATCTGAAAATAGCTGTGCAGTGACGCTCACCATCCTACCTGACAGAGCTTGAGAGGATGCAGAGAAGAATTGGAGAAACTCCCCAAATACAGGTGTGCCAAGCTTGTAGCATCATACCCACTTGAAGCTGTAATCGCTGAGAACTGAGTACTGAGTAAAGGGTCTGAACACTTATGTAAATGTGATATTTCAGTGTTTCAGTTTTAATACATTTAATTTCTTAAAACCTGTTTTTGCTTTGTCATTATGCAGTATTGTGTGTAGATTGATGAGGAAAAATAACAGTTAAATCCATTTTACAATAAGGCTGTAACATAACAAAATGTGGAAAAAGTCAAGGGGTCTGAATACTTTCCAAATGCACTGTGTGTGTGTGTGTGTGTGTGTGTGTGTGTGCGTGTGTGCGTGCGTGCGTGTGTGTGTGTGTGTGTGTGCGTGCGTGTGATGGGATGTGTAGGCATTATGGCCAGTATGTGAACAGAATATTTAGTATATCTGTAGAATACGTAAGATAGAATAGTACATATACAGTAGTAGTTTAATGGATGGCTGTGTGGTCCTCCCACTACCTGGGAAACCATACAGTCTATTAGGCTACTGATTAAATAAATGATGATGAACTTCACATAGTGGGAATAGTGCACGGTGATGAGCTTGATGCTGCTTTCCAGTAAATATCGAGGGTCATATTATGGTGACATGATTATCGATGCTTAGCTGCCATTTGACAAATAAAAACATACTAGCTCTTATCCATAATAATCTCATCATGTAGACTAACTAACCTACCCGCACAGCCTACCCGCACCGTATCTGCCAGCTGTTGGCTAGAGTGCACGTGCCAAGACCAGAATAGGCACATTTGCTATTTAACACAACAGTTTTTGTGACGAAACTATTGGTGAGTTTAAAATGCAATGGAAACACATTGAACTTTTGATTTTTATTCGGTACATGAAAACTTAAGCAAAAAGTAAATTGTGTGTGCACTACGTCATCAAGCACTGATTTTTATCCACAACAAGTCAGTTTTGTGGAAACACCACCGGTGGGAAAATGTCACACATTTTAGAACATTCCCATGAAAATCTGTCAACACTTGGATTGAAATCTAGCTAATGACACTTATTCAGAAAATGATTTGTTATAAAATTGGACTGTAGACAAGCTTTTGTTATTATTTCAGAGGCTCAATTAAAAACAATGTCTATCAAAACACTATAAAGCAGGGGGTTGATGAAGAAAAAATACTCAGTACGTTCTCCACCAAACTCTAATAGTGTAACACCTGGAAAACAAATGTGTCAGCATTTCAGGTCCATCATTGCAGAAAGTACACTTGACATCAATGTATGTAAACCTTGACACCATTGTGTTGGAGAGGTACACATTGTGCAGAATCTTTAGGTGCACCTATTTTATCCTATAGAAATACAACACGTAAAGGGACAAAGCCAAGCCTTTCACCATTGAATGTCTAATGGTTGTTTAATTACAAAAGGATTTCCCTGTTTCCTTGTTCTTTTGCTATAAAAAGTATTATCTTATGTGTTTATTTGTACACTTGGGACTTTTGATATCAATACCATTAATAAATAGACTGGGTTCTATTCTAAGTATACCTTGAAAATGTGACTTTTCATTAGCTGGGAGATACCTGAGGGAATAGCATTAAGCACAGAAAAATATTCTTTGTGTGTAACTAGGGCAGGCTTTGACTCTGAACACTAGAACCCCATAGGCCAACGGCCACTAACGTTTGATTTTGTAATTTAAATACTCAGCCCCGCAAAAAAGCTATAAAAAAAGCTAAGCTCAGTTGTCAGAATTTTTAAATCACAAACAGTATTTAGAGTATTTTTCCCACACCTGTTCCTAACCTACAGCCAAGACAATGTGCTGTAGGACAGGCGCTAATGCGTCTCTCTCCTCACTGAATGAACGACGAGTGGGCGATAATTGTGCACCTTACTTCACAATTGTATTTAAATTAGGCTTAACTGAACGATAAGGAGGGTGAAGAGGTTGATTTAATTTCGAACAGCAATAGTGTAATGATGAGTTTGTGCTCTACCTATTTATCAGTGTTGGCGATCATGTTAAAAATTTGACCGCGTACCTTTTTACTTTGTAAAAATAACCTGTTTTGGGACTGTTTTATTTACTTTAACTCTATTACTAATCAAACGTATTTTAAGGGAACCAAAAAATGCTACATGTTGCAGGAGGCCTTTAGAATAATGCAATACATTGACTCTGTCCATCTCCCAGCCTACTGAACGATTGGCAAATGGATGGAATGGGCGATGACTGTGCAAGTTACTTCACAATCGAATTAAAATGAGGCCTAACTGAATGATGAGGGTGAAGAGGTTGATTTAATGTAGAACAACATTAGTGTAATGGTGAGTTTGTGTTAAGCCTATTTATTAGCATTGGCGCTCATGTTAATTATTTGACCGTGTGCCTTGAAGGTTGATACTATTCTCTTTTACGTTTTACTTTTAAAAAATAAGCTGTTACATTAATGTTTTATTTACTTTAACTCTATTACTAATCAAACGTATTTTAAGGGAACCAAAAAATGCTACATGTTGCAGGAGGCCTTTAGAATAATGCAATACATTGACTCTGTCCAAGTTGATGAGCGGGAAACAAACGATGCCTGCACAGCGGCCCATCGAAACTACACCTAAACTAATTTCACATATAATAAGAGTTAAAGATAAATTGACAATAATCTGATGAGTGACAATATTAGGCCTATCAGTTGTCAAATTGTACATGAAGAGATTGGCACATCTTGTAATTGACAGATACAGGTAAAATATTTAGATTTCTATATTGCATCTGAAAGAGCATATTGAGCAGTTTCTATGACACTAGCCAATATTTCTTTATGCAATTAATCATTGACAATTGTTTATCCACGGGTGATTTTGTTTAGGAATACAGCATATCATTTCACCAAATGATTTCACCTGTTATTATTATGATTCTCTTTTTCGATTCTTTGTCAAAATAACCTGTAACTGGACTTTATTAATTACTATAACTCTATTACTAATCGAATCTACAAATAAAGTTGGTCAAATGGACGACAATTATGTTTTTAATGTAAGGGAAACTAAAACAGGCTATAGGCCGATGTTTTTTCTAGGACTTTGTAGAATTGTACAAAACATATCCTTGACTCTGGCTAAACAAATAACTATTGTTGTTTTTTTTATTGATATATTCCGATGAATGTTTATTCATGCAATTAATCCTTTACAATATATTTATCAAGCATTTATTTATCAAGCATTGTTGATATGCATCTGAAGCATCTGCTAAAGTAGATTCCCCCATCGTTCTCTAGGGGGTGCTGATAGGCTGAAAGACCAGGCGGTTCCAGTGTGAATTACTTCATAACTTAACATTTGGCCACGACTATCAAACATGTCACCTACAAAGATTACATTTTTCTCTGTCCAATTTTGCATAAAAATTATTTTGTTTTTAATAGTGATATTACCATTATTTCACAGAACAGCTTTAAGAAGTGAAAAGTCATGCACAAAACATCATGTCCATGCCAGAAGGGCTTGCTGATAGAAAAATATATATACTGTAATTACAAGACAACAAAAATTGTAAACTAACAATTTTCTTAAAAATATTATGAGGAATAAAAAAGTATAACGTCTCTGGAGTAGTTATGCCTTTTTTTCAACCACTTAATCTTAGAGGTATTATTCATATCCACAAAATCCAATAACTGAAAACCTCCTTCTCCCCTAGTCACAGAGAGCACTTTCTTTTTAAGGTGGTGATGTTTGTTTTTCCATACAACATTGGGAAATGAGTTGTTCATCTCCTTACATGTGGATTCATGTACAAAAAGAAATAGAACTGGATAAACAAACCGAGATATACCCTTAGCCTTCATAAATAGAACTGGATAAACAAACCGAGATATACCCTTAGCCTTCATAAATAGAACTGGATAAACAAACCGAGATATACCCTTAGCCTTCATAAATAGAACTGGATAAACAAACCGAGATATACCCTTAGCCTTCATAAATAGAACTGGATAAACAAACCGAGATATACCATTAGCCTTCATAAATAGAACTGGATAAACAAACCGAGATATACCCTTAGCCTTCATAAATAGAAGTGGATAAACAAACCGAGATATACCCTTAGCCTTCATAAATAGAACTGGATAAACAAACCGAGATATACCCTTAGCCTTCATAAATAGAACTGGATAAACAAACCGAGATATACCCTTAGCCTTCATAAATAGAACCCTTACTAAAATGGATGTTTTGCCTGCTAGCTCTCCCAGCTGTTGCTGCAATGAAGTAGGGTCCCCATGAGTAACAGCACCCTGAGCCAATCATGATCTCTGTCTGCCCCTCCACCACAGAAAGCAGAGTGAGGCTGAAACAGCTGCATTTTGGAGCTGCCTGACTCAATACAAATTTACCAAAAACAATACAATGGGAAAGCAACCACTTATGCTTTATTATATGAACACATTTTTTAAATAAAATTCAATTGTTTGCTAACAGATATGATATATTGCTGTGACATGAAATAATAGAATTGCTTGCAAATCACCTGCACTTACTGCAGCTCCACTGTGACCATGGTTATTTCAATATTGTTTGTTTAAATCGATCAAAAGTAGAGGACTTTCAGGACCATGCATTGTCTTGTTGCACTGCAGTTAATCAGGAGATGAAGGCGTTGTCATGGTATAGCTGACCCCAATCATTTCTGATTCATTTAGGATTTTAGACAAACATGACGAAGTTGACCAAAACTCTGGACACATATTTTTTAGGAATCACGGTTTTGAGAGAAATATTACTTTAAGTCAGAGAGCGCTATTGCAAGAAACTACATGAGCTCCTTCAGAAACTACATGAGCTCCTTCAGAAACTACATGAGCTCCTTCAGAAACTACATGAGCTCCTTCAGAAACTACATGAGCTCCTTCAGAAACTACATGAGCTCCTTCAGAAACTACATGAGCTCCTTCAGAAACTACATGAGCTCCTTCAGAAACTACATGAGCTCCTTCAGAAACTACATGAGCTCCTTCAGAAACTACATGAGCTCCTTCAGAAACCACATGAGCTCCTTCAGAAACTACATGAGCTCCTTTAACAGTTATTATACATTTTCACAAGTTTTAAGAATTGTAAACACTTTTTGGGGGAGTTTGAAATTGTGAACCTTTGCTCTAGACAAGGGCATTTCCTGGCACAGAGCCCACATGGAAATGAATAATATTGCAAATATTTTACCTTTTAAAATTCCCTAAATGTATTTTTTTGGCTCAAATAATGAGAACGATTTAAAAAAGAAAAGTTTCCCTGACAGACAAGGATTGCCCAAACTTTCAAGTATCCCTATACAGTCATGTAGCTATATTTTTTAAAGAGGGTTAGCTATTTACCTTCAATGAACAGGTGCAGTCTTCTGGTGGCCAATGAACTTCCATTAGAATGAAATGTTTCTAAGAGGTATTCATCAGAATCCGTCTTTTCTGTGTTAGATATCATAAATGTCCTGTTGTTCATGAAGAACTCTGATCTAGCTTTAATGGAGTCAGCGATTATCATTTTGTTTCTTCTCATTCGGAGTATCTCTGTAGTTACACCAGTGGGATCTTTTTTAAATGTGAGTTCAGATACTGTGGTATCAGTCAGCTGGAGATAGACAGTTCCTCCCAGAGCTCCATAACACTGAGATCCATCCTCCCTAGCATCACAGGAGGTGGTCAACATACCTGAGGACAAAGTTGAACATTGTGTCACAATTCTGACACAACTGGTATAAGTGGATAGAGTGAAAATATGTTACTGTCATAACTATGACTGAACTGGAGTGCTTTTTTGTAATTTAATTGTCTGACACTGAGTTGACAATAACTTCAAAGATGACTTCTACAATGAGTGGGATACAGCAGAAAACAGTGTTGAAAGGAACAATCAGATGGAGCAGTCTCAGGTTTGCCAGGAATATGCATATCTTTTATCAACAATATATTTTCCAAACACCAATTATGCTGTTGCAATGATAAGGGCACACAAGCCATCTAAAGTTACACTCAGATATGGTTGGAATGGAAAACCTCTAACTCTCTACCTCCCTCCTGTCTCCATATAGCCATAGTCTTCACAGTCTGAAAATAGTAGGCTCTTGCATAATGAGCTACGACACAAATAAAGACGTAACTTACCATGAGACACTCCTGCGATCATCACCAACAATCCAAAAACAGCCTCCATGTCTCTCTCTTCACTCCCTAATTCAATTAACGGACTTCAAATGAGCCCCAAAAATACGTTTCCTTTACTGTTGTCCACAAGTCTGGCTATGCAAGTCAAACTGAGAAAAAGCTGCAACTGAAACCTCTTGATGTGTTGTCTTCCTCGTTCTAGAATGAACAGTTCTGATATTAGCTAGCCCCCTTTCCTCTGACAAAAGGGTGCGGAAACACAAGTGTGTAATTTAACTTCCTTACTTTGATAAAACAATGACACATTTGTCTCTTGACAAGAAGTCTTCAAATTTAGTTTTCAAATCCAGAGCAAATATTATCATATTCCAATACACAATAGGGGAGACTGGGGAACAAAGTAACACGAGGCACAAAGTAACAACACAGTAACTCAGATTAGAAATGACGTAGAAAGCTGTTACTCAATCTGTTAATGCTTGGTTAGTGTATCTACATAACTAGGACGTTTTGCTTCAATCCATAAATAGTGTTTTTTTTTATTAACAATTTTTTAAAAATCAGGCTGAATTCTAAATATTTTTGCCTTCTCTCTTTCTTGATTATTGACCTCAAGATCATTCCCCATGTATTTAATCATATATCAGTTTTACAGTGGAACATTCCCCATGTATCTAATCATGTATCAGTTTTACAGTGTAACATTCCCCATGTATCTAATCATATATCAGTTTTACAGTGGAACATTCCCCATGTATCTAATCACATATCAGTTTTACAGTGGAACATTCCCCATGTATCTAATCATATATCAGTTTTACAGTGGAACATTCCCCATGTATCTAATCATATATCAGTTTTACAGTGGAACATTCCCCATGTATTTAATCATATATCAGTTTTACAGTGGAACATTCCCCATGTATCTAATCATGTATCAGTTTTACAGTGGAACATTCCCCATGTGTCTAATCATATATCAGTTTTACAGTGGAACATTCCCCATGTATCTAATCATATATCAGTTTTACAGTGGAACATTCCCCATGTATCTAATCATGTATCAGTTTTACAGTGGAACATTCCCAATGTATCTAATCATATATCAGTTTTACAGTGGAACATTCCCCATGTATCTAATCTTACAGTCCCTTCGGAAAGTATTCAGACCCTGTGACACCTTTGGCCGTGATTACAACCGAGAGTCTTCTCAAGCTTGGCACACCTGTATTTGGGCAGTTTCTCCCCAATCTTCGCTGCAGATCCTCCCAAACTCTGTCAGGTTGGATGGGGAGCGTTGCTGCACAGCTATATTCAGGTCTCTCCAGAGATGTTTGATCAGGTTCAAGTCTGGGCTCTAGCTGAGCCACTCAAGGACATTCAGAGACTTGACCCAAAGCCACTCCTGCGCTGTATTGGCTGTGTGCGCAGGGTTGTTGTCCTGTTGGAAGGTGAACCTTCACCCCAATCTGATGTCCTGAGCGCTCTGGTGTAGGTTTTCATTAAGGATCTCTCTGTACTTTGCTCCGTTCATCTTTGCCTCGATCCTGTCTAGTCTCTCAATCCTTGCAGCTGAAAAACATCCCCACAGCGTGATGTTGCCACCACCATGCTTCGCCATAGGGATGATGCCAGGTTCCCTCCAGACGTGAAGCTTGGCATTAAGGACAAAGATTTCAATCTTGGTTTCATCAGACCAGAGAATCTTGTTTATCTTGGTCTGAGAGTCTTTAGGTGCCTTTCGGAAGACTCCAAGTGGGCAGTCATGTGCCTTTTACTGAGAAGTGGCTTCCGTCTGGCCACTCTACCATAAAGGCCTGATTGATGGAGTACTGCAGAGATGGTTGTCCTTCTGGAAGGTTCTCCCATCTCCACAGAGAAACTCTAGATGTCTGTCAGAGTGACCATTGGGTTATTGCCAGCAGCTTACTACCCTGCATACCACTGCTGGCTTGCTTCTGAAGCTAAGCAGCATCGGCCCTGGTCAGTCCCTGGATAGGAGACCAGATCCTGCTGGAAGTGGTGTTGGAGGGCCAGTAGGAGGCACTCTTTCCCCTGGTCTAAAAAATATCCCAAATCCCCAGGGCAATGATTGTGGACACTGCCCTGTGTTGGTTGCTGTCATTCGGATGGGATGTTAAACTGGTGTCCTATCTCTCTGAGGTCATTAAAGATCCCATGGCACTTATTGTAAGAGTAGGGGTGTTAACCCTGGTGTCCTAACTAAATTCCCAATCTGTCCCTCAAACCATCACGGTCACCTAATAATCCCCAGTTTACGATTGGCTCATTCATGCCCCTCCTCTCCCCTGTAACTATTCCCCAGGTCACTGCTGTAAATGAGAATATGTTCTCAGTCAACTTACCTGGTAAAATAATGGATAAATACATAAAAAATATATATTGGTCACCTCCCTGACCAAGGCCCTTCTCCCCCGATTGCTCAGTTTGGACAGGTGGCTAGCTCTAGGAAGAGTCTTGGTATTTCCAAACTTCTTCCATTTAAGAATGATGGAGGCCACTGTGTTCTTGGGGACCTTCAATGCTGCAGATATTTTTTGGAACCCTTCCCCAGATCTGTGCCTCAACACAATCCTGTCTCGGAGCTCTACGAACAATTCTTTCAACCTCATGGCTTGGTATTTGCTCTGACATGCACTGTCAACTTTGGGACCTTATGTAGACAGGTGTGTGCCTTTCCAAATCATGTCCAATCAATTGAACTTACCACAGGTGGACTCCAATCAAGTTGTAGAAACATCTCAAGGATGATCAATGGAAACAGGATTGCACCTGAGCTCAATTTCGAGTCTCATAGCAAAGGATCTGAATACTTATGTAAATAAGTTATTTCTGTTTTTGAAAAAGCTGTTTTTGCTTTTGTCATTATGTGGTATTGTGTGTAGATTGCTGAGGAGTTTTTATTTATTTAATCGATTTTAGAATAAGGTTGTAACGTAACTAAATGTGGAAAAACTCAAGGGGTCTGAATACTTTCCGAAAGCACTGTACATCCGTTTTCTCAGTTAGAAGAGATCTTTTGATTGGTGTAGTTGATGACAATAATTATTGTTGTATTTTCTTTTGACACTTATTCCGATTAAAAAGGCTCAGATTCACGCACCAAGACTCAGGTTAAACTCAGATTTGTAATGGGGGTAATTTGTAAGATTTGTTACAATTAACCCCTTACCTAAAAATCAATGGTATTTAATATGGTATTTAGACACATTCACATAATGATATAACATTTCACATTTTTACATCAAGTTTGCTAGTACAACTAAGAAAAATACCTTACTTTTGCCTAAAAGAGGAAATGAAAATATGTTTTGTCAATTTGGGGTATTTTAACCAGAATGTTTTTCAACCAGCCCTCATTCATACCATTGAAGATGTAACAATTAACCACATGAGAGACACAAGAAACAACTTCCATCACTGTCGGTTGAATTGTAAACAACTGGTCTGTCCTAGAATCGTCATTACAGTGGGTAATGGTAGATAAAATATGTATGTTGTTTGTGTAAAAATATGAATTCAACTCAAATATTATTTTCATACTAAGAAAAAGTATAAAACTGTTACTTTGTTCACCGGGCTCCCCTACAATACAAAAGGCTATCACACATCAGTACAAATATTCTTTCACTTGTACTATAATTGAAGTGTTACAATGATAAAGAGCCTTTCCAAATCATTACATTTACATTTTAGTCATTTAGCAGAAGCAAAAAAAGAACAAAATAAAAATAACCAAGAATGTAGAACAGCATTTCATATTATACTGATCCAGAACTCTTTTAAAACATGTTTCTGAAGTGCACTGTATCTTTAAGTTTTGTGTGACAAAGTGAATATCACACCAAATGTAGTATGGGGCAGCACACACATTAAAGTTCAAAGCAATAATGACATAGTTGTTAGGTTGAAAAACGTCTTCATATAAAAACATATTACATTCGTATTTATTGGCAAGTTAAAATGCAGTCATTCATCTGTTGTCCTGATGAAAGGTTTTGTTAATTCTGATGCCTCAACTAGCCTACTACCTAGCTCTACCTTTTATATATTGTAAGGGTTCTGCTAGATGTATAGACTCTATGGTTGTTGCAGAGTCCATACATCTTATTGTCAGGGTTACAGGTTCAAGCACTGTGAATGATGTGATTCAAATCCTCTCTCCAGAACATAATTGCATAAGTGAGCCCACTTGCAACACTTTAGTAGAACAAACATGCAGAGTAGTTGTATAGCATTGTATCTTTGCAATAAAGGAACAAAGGAAATGTAAACAAGTTTGGGTTTCTTGAAAAAGGCATTTTGTCTCCATTGCAGTTTCTTGTCAATAACCACTCTCTGCTTGGCCTACTAATGAGTACAACCTCTATCTCATCTCAGTTATAAGTTACAAGTTTGATCATTCTGAAGGCTGAGGTCCATTTAGTTCTGGGTCTGAAAATATGAGATGGGTGAAATCAGTTATTTTATGACAGTCAGATCCTAGTCTCTCGAGCCAGACGGCTTACTTCTGCAATCTTTGAATCAGTTGCCTACAGGCTTACAATCAGGAACGGACTACCGCATTTTCAGCCACGGGGGAAATCACCTAACTTCCTGCATTTCAACACGTTGCCATGGGGTCAGCGATTTTTTTTTTGCTGTTTTATAGCTCATCTCACGCTTTTGTTCACACTTTGCCATGAGGATGATAGAAAATGTTGCAGTTTTAAAGCCAATTTTTTGCAACTCTACACGTTGCTATCATATGTTATCTGGGGGTCCCTCGACCTCCAGGGGGCCCCCAACCCATGTGCCCTGCGTACACCATTCGGTAATCCAGCCCTAAATACGATGCTCCAAGGTCGGGATATCCAAGACTAGTCAGATCCTAGGTGAACACACATCTGTACTGTAGCCTCATTGATAGTAACTATGGTAACATTATGGTTGAGGTGATTGCTGTGTTCTAACCTGTAGTGCTGGACTTCTCCTTCTCCTCTGAGTACAGGAGGCTACCAGCATCACTACTATAAAAAATCTGATTTCACTGGTCCTAATTTCTCATCCTATAATGATGCCTGTGTTGCCTGTGTTAAGTAAATTATTGTAAAAAAGTGTATCTGTACAAGTCAAGGATTATTTCTCATGTAATGGTCTGATAACGGGTTTCCAGTATGCATACAAAGAAGGGCATTCTACGAGTTTATTTATTTTATTTTTATTTCACCTTTATTTAACCAGGTAGGCAAGTTGAGAACACGTTCTCATTTACAATTGCGACCTGGCCAAGATAAAGCAAAGCAGTTCGACACATACAACAACACATAGTTACACATGGAGTAAAACAAACATACAGTCAATAATACAGTGAAAAATAAGTCTATATACAATGTGAGCAAGTGAGGTGAGATAAGGGAGGTGAAGGCAAACAAAATATATATATAAATAAATAAAAATATAAAAAAGGCCATGGTGGCGAAGTAAATACAATATAGCAAGTAAAAACACTGGAATGGTTGGTTTGCAGTGGAAGAATGTGCAAAGTAGAGAAAGAAATAATGGGGTGCAAAGGAGCAAAATAAATAAATAAATACAGTAGGTAAAGAGGTAGTTGTTTGGGCTAAATTATAGATGGGCTATGTACAGGTGCAGTAATCTATGAGCTGCTCTGACAGCTGGTGCTTAAAGCTAGTGAGGGAGATAAGTGTTTCCAGTTTCAGAGATTTTTGTAGTTCGTTCCAGTCATTGGCAGCAGAGAACTGGAAGGAGAGGTGGCCAAAGGAAGAATTGGTTTTGGGGGTGACCAGAGAGATATACCTGCTGGAGCGCGTGCTACAGGTGGGTGCTGCTATAGTGACCAGCGAGCTGAGATAAGGGGGGACTTTACCTAGCAGGGTCTTGTAGATGACCTGGAGCCAGTGGGTTTGGCGACGAGTATGAAGCGCGGGGCCAGCCAACGAGAGTGTACAGGTCGCAGTGGTGGGTAGTATATGGGGCTTTGGTGACAAAACGGATGGCACTGTGATAGACTGCATCCAATTTATTGAGTAGGGTTTTGGAGGCTATTTTGTAAATGACATCACCGAAGTCGAGGATTGGTAGGATGGTCAGTTTTACAAGGGTATATTTGGCAGCATGAGTGAAGGATGCTTTGTTGCGGAATAGGAAGCCAATTCTAGATTTAACTTTGGATTGGAGATGTTTGATGTGAGTCTGGAAGGAGAGTTTACAGTCTAACCAGACACCTAGGTATTTGTAGTTGTCCACATATTCTAAGTCAGAGCCGTCCAGAGTAGTGATGTTGGACAGGCGGGCAGGTGCAGGCAGCGATCGGTTGAAGAGCATGCATTTAGTTTTACTTGTATTTAAGAGCAATTGGAGGCCACGGAAGGAGAGTTGTATGGCATTGAAGCTCGCCTGGAGGGTTGTTAACACAGTGTCAAAAGAAGGGCCAGAAGTATACAGAATAGTGTCGTCTGCGTAGAGGTGGATCAGAGACTCACCAGCAGCAAGAGCGACATCATTGATGTATACAGAGAAGAGAGTCGGTCCAAAAATTGAACCCTGTGGCACCCCCATAGAGACTGCCAGAGGCCCGGACAACAGACCCTCCGATTTGACACACTAAACTCGATCAGAGAAGTAGTTGGTGAACCAGGCGAGGCAATCATTAGAGAAACCAAGGCTGTCGAGTCTGCCGATGAGGATGTGGTGATTGACAGAGTCAAAAGCCTTGGCCAGGTCAATGAATACGGCTGCACAGTATTGTTTCTTATCGATGGGGGTTAAGATATCGTTTATGAACTTGAGCGTGGCTGAGGTGCACCCATGACCAGCTCTGAAACCAGATTGCATAGCGGAGAAGGTATGGTGGGATTCGAAATGGTCGGTAATCTGTTTGTTGACTTGGCTTTCGAAGACCTTAGAAAGGCAGGGTAGGATAGATATAGGTCTGTAGCTGTTTGGGTCAAGAGTGTCCCCCCCCTTTGAAGAGGGGGATGACCGCAGCTGCTTTCCAATCTTTGGGAATCTCAGACGACACGAAAGAGAGGTTGAAAAGGCTAGTAATAGGGGTGGCAACAATTTCAGCAGATAGTTTTAGAAAGAAAGGGTCCAGATTATCTAGCCCGGCTGATTTGTAAGGGTCCAGATTTTGCAGCTCTTTCAGCTCTATCAGCTGACTGTATTTGGGAGAAAGAGAAATGGGGAAGGCTTGGGCGAGTAGCTGAGGGGAGGGCAGTGCTGTTGACCGGGGTAGGGGTAGCCAGGTGGAAAGCATGGCCAGCCGTAGAAAAATGCTTATTGAAATTCTCAATTATAGTGGGTTTGTCGGTGGTGACAGTGTTTCCTATCTTCAGTGCAGTTGGAAGCTGGGAGGAGGTGTTCTTATTCTCCATGGACTTTACAGTGTCCCAGAACTTTTTTGAGTTTGTGTTGCAGGAAGCAAATTTCTGCTTGAAAAAGCTAGCCTTGGCTTTTCTAACTGCCTGTGTATATTGGTTTCTAGCTTCCCTGAAAAGTTGCATATCACGGGGGCTGTTCGATGCTAATGCAGAACGCCATAGGATGTTTTTGTGTTGGTTAAGGGCAGTCAGATCTGGAGAGAACCAAGGGCTATATCTGTTCCTGGTTCTAAATTTCTTGAATGGGGCATGCTTATTTAAGATGGTGAGGAAGGCATTTAAAAAAAATAACCAGGCATCCTCTACTGACGGGATGAGATCAATATCCTTCCAGGATACCCCGGCCAGGTCGATTAGAAAGGCCTGCTCGCTGAAGTGTTTCAGGGAGCGTTTGACAGTGATGAGTGGAGGTCGTTTGACCGCTGACCCATTACGGATGCAGGCAATGAGGCAGTGATCGCTGAGATCTTAGTTGAAAACAGCAGAGGTGTATTTGGAGGGCAAGTTGGTTAGGATGATATCTATGAGGGTACCCGTGTTTACGGATTTGGGGTGGTACCTAGTAGGTTCATTGATAATTTGTGTGAGATTGAGGGCATCAAGCTTAGATTGTAGGATGCCTGGGGTGTTAAGCATGTTCCAATTTAGGTCGCCTAGCAGCACGAGCTCTGAAGATAGATGGGGGGCAATCAGTTCACATATGGTGTCCAGAGCACAGCTGGGGGCAGAGGGTGGTCTATAGCAGGCGGCAACGGTGAGAGACTTGTTTTTAGAGAGGTGGATTTTTAAAAGTAGAAGTTCAAATTGTTTGGGAACAGACCTGGATAGTAAAACAGAACTCTACAGGCAATCTTTGCAGTAGATTGCAACACCGCCCCCTTTGGCCGTTCTATCTTGTCTGAAAATCTTGTAGTTAGGGATGAAAATGTCAGAATTTTTGGTGGTCTTCCTAAGCCAGGATTCAGACACGGCTAAAACATCCGGGTTGGCAGAGTGTGCTAAAGCAGTGAACAAAACAAACTTAGGGAGGAGGCTTCTAATGTTAACATGCATGAAACCAAGGCTATTACGGTTACAGAAGTCATCAAAAGAGGGCGCCTGGGGAATAGGAGTGGAGCTAGGTACTGCAGGGCCTGGATTCACCTCTACATCACCAGAGGAACAGAGGAGGAGTAGGATAAGGGTACGGCTAAAAGCTATGAGAATTGGTCATCTAGAACGTCTAGAACAGAGAGTAAAAGGAAGTTTCTGGGGGCGATAAAATAGCTTCAAGGAATAATGTACAGACAAAGGTATGGTAGGATGTGAATACAGTGGAGGTAAACCTAGGTATTGAGTGATGATGAGAGAGATATTGTCTCTAGAAACATCATTGAAACCAGGTGATGTCATCACATATGTGGGTGGTGGAACTGAAAGGTTGGATATGGTATAGTGAGCAGGGCTAGAGGCTCTACAGTGAAATAAGCCAATAAACACTAACCAGAACAGCAATGGACAAGGCATATTGACATTAAGGAGAGGCATGCTTAATCGAGTGATCATAAGGGTCCAGTGAGTAGAGGTTGGTTGGGTTCACGGCGATCCAGACAGCTGGCCGGGTAGCTGGCTATCGGTAGCAAGATAGCATAGGATGGAGGTCTATTTTTAGTCACCTCGTGCGTTTCCGTCGGTAGATTAGTGGGGTTCCGTGTGGTAGAGGGGATCAATCCAATTGGCAAAATAGATATAGTTATAGTGACCCAAGAAAAATTGACCGATATACTTATTCAGATAGCAGCCGATAAGACAGCTAACGATTAGCGGGCCCCAGATGAGCGTTCAGGTAACGTCGCGACGGAGGTGCCAGTTGGATAACTCCCTCGGGCAGATAATGTTGGTAGTCAGTCGTGAAGGCCCGGTGGGGCTCCGCATTTGTAGTAAAACGGGTCCGGATAGGTGATTGTAGCCCAGGAATGGCTGATGGAACTCTTCAGCTGGCTAGCTCCGGAATAATTTAAGTTTGCTCCGGGATCGACGTAAGCCAATAGACACACGGTTTGCAGCTAGCTAGCTGCGAAATCAAGGTGTAAATGTCCAGAGCTTGCGGTTGAAATCCGGGGATATTGAGAAAAATAGGTCCGGTATGTTCTGGTCTGAGTCGCGTTGTACAAAAGTGCCGATAGATTATCGAGCTAAAGGAATAGCTGATGACCACAAAACGTGGTTAGCTGAAATACTAACGTTAGCCAGTAAACCGGCTAACTTCTGGGTAGCTTCAGGTTAGCTTCTGGCTAGCTTCTGGTTAGCTTCTGGTTAGCTTCTGGTTAGCTTCTGGCTAGCTTCTATTGTGGATTTTCAGATTTGAGGTAAATAATACTTTTTTTTTGTAATTGGTGAGGCGGGTTGCAGGAAAGCTTTTTGTAGTTGAGTTCTTGGATAATAAAATATATAAAAGATATGCGAAGAAAGGTGTAAATATATATATATATACAGGACGCGACAATACGAGGACAAAATGACGTCTGACTGCTATGCCATCTTGGATACTACAAGATTGGTACGGCCTTAGCACAAATGACAGATGATTGGTTAAAGATTATGGATGATAGGAAGTTAGTTGGTGCAGTGTTGCTGGATTTCTGTGCTACTTTTGATGTCATTGATCATGAACTGTTACTAGGACAACTTAAATGTTATGGATTTAAGTCTGCAGCTCTATCCTGGATGGAAAGCTATCTATCCAGGTGAAGGAAAAAAGTGTTTTTAAATGGTAGCTTTTCAAACAGTAAAGATATACACTGTGGTGCTCCTCAAAGAAGTTTCCTAGGCCCACTTCTCTACTCTATCTTTACTGATGATTTACCTTCAGCAACGAACAAAGCAAGAGTGGTCATGTCTGTCCTCGTGCTACTAGACCTTAGTGCTGCCTTTGACACCATCGATCACCACATTCTTTTGGAGAGACTGGAAACCCAAATTGGTCTACACGGACAAGTTCTGGCCTGGTTTAGATCTTACCTGTCGGAAAGATATCAGTTTGTCTCTGTGAATGGTTTGTCCTCTGACAAATCAACTGTACATTTCGGTGTTCCTCAAGGTTCCGTTTTAGGACCACTATTGTTTTCACTATATATTTTACCTCTTGGGGATGTTATTCGAAAACATAATGTTAACTTTCACTGCTATGCGGATGACACACAGCTGTACATTTCAATGAAACATGGTGAAGCCCCAAAATTGCCCTCGCTAGAATCCTGTGTTTCAGACATAAGGAAGTGGATGGCTGAAAACTTTCTACTTTTAAACTCGGACAAAACAGAGATGCTTGTTCTAGGTCCCAAGAAACAAAGAGATCTTCTGTTAAATCTGACAATTAATCTTGATGGTTGTAAAGTCGTCTCAAATAAAACTGTGAAGGACCTCGGCGTTACTCTTGACCCTGATCTCTCTTTTGACGAACATATCAAGACTGTTTCAAGGACAGCTTTTTTCCATCTACGTAACATTGCAAAAATCAGAGATTTTCTGTCCAAAAATGATGCAGAAAGATTAATCCATGCATTTGTTACTTCTAGGTTAGACTACTGCAATGCTCTACTTTCCGGCTACCCGGATAAAGCACTAAATAAACTTCAGTTAGTGCTAAATACGGCTGCTAGAATCCTGACTAGAACCAAGAAATTTGATCATATTACTCCAGTGCTAGCTTCCCTACACTGGCTTCCTGTTAAGGCAAGGGCTGATTTCAAGGTTTTAATGTTAACCTATAAAGCGTTACATGGGCTTGCTCCTACCTATCTTTCCGAGTTGGTCCTGCCGTACATACCTATACGTACGCTACGGTCACAAGACGCAGGCCTCCTAATTGTCCCTAGAATTTCTAAGCAAACAGCGTGAGGCAGGGCTTTCTCCTATAGATCTCCATTTTTATGGAACGGTCTGCCTACCCATGTGAGAGACGCAGACTCGGTCTCAACCTTTAAGTCTTTACTGAAGACTTATCTCTTCAGTAGGTCATATGATTGAGTGTAGTCTGGCCCAGGAGTGTGAAGGTGAACGGAAAGGCTCTGGAGCAACGAACCGCCCTTGCTGTCTCTGCCTGGCCGGTTCCCCTCTCTCCACTGGGATTCTCTGCCTCTAACCCTATTACAGGGGCTGAGTCACTGGCTTACTGGTGCTCTTTCATGCCGTCCCTAGGAGGGGTGCGTCACTTGAGTGGGTTGAGTTACTGACGTGATCTTCCTGTCTGGGTTGGCGCACCCCCTTGGTTTGTGCTGTGGTGGAGATCTTTGTGGGCTATACTCGGCCTTGTCTCAGGATTGTAAGTTGGTGGTTGAAGATATCCCTCTAGTGGTGCGGGGGCTGTGCTTTGGCAAAGTGGGTGGGGTTATATCCTTCCTGTTTGGCCCTGTCCGGGGGTATCATCGGATGGGGCCACAGTGTCTCCTGACCCCTCCTGTCTCAGCCTCCAGTATTTATGCTGCAGTAGTTTATGTGTCGGGGGGCTAGGGTCAGTTGGTTATATCTGGAGTACTTCTCCTGTCTTATCCAGTGTCCTGTGTGAATTTAAGTATGCTCTCTCTAATTCTCTCCTTCTCTCTTTCTTTCTCTCTCTCGGAGAACCTGAGCCCTAGGACCATACGTCACGGCAAACCGGGCATGATGACTCCTTGCTGTCCCCAGTCCACCTCGCCTTGCTGCTGTTCCAGTTTCAACTGTTCTGCCTGCGGTTACGGAACCCCTACCTGTCCCAGACCTGCTGTTTTCAACTCTTAATGATCGGCTATGAAAAGCCAACTGACATTTATTCCTGATTATTATTTGACCATGCTTGTCATTTATGAACATTTTGAAAATCTTGGCTCTCTCAAATTCTCTCCTTCTCTCTTTCTTTCTCTCTCTCGGAGGACCTGAGCCCTAGGACCATACGTCAGGACTACCGGGCATGATGACTCCTTGCTGTCCCCAGTCCACCTGGCCTTGCTGCTATTCCAGTTTCAACTGGTCTGCCTGCGGTTATGGAACCGCCACCTGTCCCAGACCTGCTGTTTTTCAACTCTTAATGATCGGCTATGAAAAGCCAACTGAAAATTATTCATGATTATTATTTGACCATGCTTGTCACTTATGAACATTTTGAACATCTTGGCATAGTTCTGTTATAATCTCCACCCGGCACAGCCAGAAGAGAACTGGCCACCCCTCATAGCCTGGTCCCTCTCTAGGTTTCTTCCTAGGTTTTGGCCTTTCTTTTTCCTAGCCACCGTGCTTCTACACCTGCATTGTTTGCTGTTTGGGGTTTTAGGCTGGGTTTCTGTACAGCACTTCGAGATATTAGCTGATGTACGAAGGGCTATATAAAATAAACTTGATTTGATTTGATGTATGCTGATGATTCTACAATGTATAGCACAGCATCAGAATGTAATGAGCTAACAGATGTACTGAGCAGTGAACTAAGAATGGTGTCTGAGTGGATTGATATGAACAAATTGGTGTTGAACTCAGCAAGATATATGTAGAAGAGGAAGTGAGAGAAAAAAAAACTACTAGGCGTCATGTTGGACGCAGCTTTATCCTGGTCAGAACACATAGATAATATTGTTATTAAGATGGGTAAGGGAATTGTTGTCACAAGAAAATGTTCTGATTATGTAACATCTAGTGCACTGAATAAGGTGATTAAATCCCTGGTCCTATCACACTTAGAGTACTGTCCGGTTATATGGTCAATCCCTGGTCCTATCACACTTAGAGTACTGTCCAGTTATATGGTCAATCCCTGGTCCTATCACACTTAGAGTACTGTCCGGTTATATGGTCAATCCCTGGTCCTATCACACTTAGAGTACTGTCCAGTTATATGGTCAATCCCTGGTCCTATCACACTTAGAGTACTGTCCGGTTATATGGTCAATCCCTGGTCCTATCACACTTAGAGTACTGTCCAGTTATATGGTCAATCCCTGGTCCTATCACACTTAGAGTACTGTCCAGTTATATGGTCAATCCCTGGTCCTATCACACTTAGAGTACTGTCCGGTTATATGGTCAATCCCTGGTCCTATCACACTTAGAGTACTGTCCGGTTATATGGTCAATCCCTGGTCCTATCACACTTAGAGTACTGTCCAGTTATATGGTCAATCCCTGGTCCTATCACACTTAGAGTACTGTCCAGTTATATGGTCAATCCCTGGTCCTATCACACTTAGAGTACTGTCCGGTTATATGGTCAATCCCTGGTCCTATCACACTTAGAGTACTGTCCGGTTATATGGTCAATCCCTGGTCCTATCACACTTGGAGTACTGTCCAGTTATATGGTCAATCCCTGGTCCTATCACACTTAGAGTACTGTCCAGTTATATGGTCAATCCCTGGTCCTATCACACTTAGAGTACTGTCCAGTTATATGGTCAATCCCTGGTCCTATCACACTTAGAGTACTGTCCAGTTATATGGTCAATCCCTGGTCCTATCACACTTAGAGTACTGTCCGGTTATATGGTCATCTGCAGCAAAGAGAGATATAAAAAAAATCTCCAAATGGCTCAAAACAGGTCTGGCAGATTAGCTCTTCATTGCTCTATCTATATGAATCTTATCCAAATGCATCAGAATCTCTCATGGCTTCACGTTAAAAACAAATTACTATCTAGGCTTCTGATTTTCCTTAGGAATGTTATATTTTTCAAGAAACCACAGTATTTTTCAGTCCAATTAGTACATACTAGCAACACACATAACCACCAAACCAGACAGGCAAATTCAGGGGAGCTAAAACAACTCAAGCCAAGGACAGATCACCTTAAATCTACAGTTTTATATAGAGCTATAGCTGAATGGAACTTTTTACCAATCCATATTTCTCAGACAAAAACTAATTCCACCTTCAAGAAAGAAAAAAAAAACTAATGTGATAGACCATATAACTGGACAGCAAATAGAAAGTATCAACTGAATATGTTTCCTGTCAGGTATTTTAATGATCTGTATTGACTACTTGTTGAATGTTTGTGAAGTCTTGATTGTGGTTATTTGTAATGTCTTGTTAATTGGTGTTGGACCCCAGGACGATTAGCTAGCGCTATGGCGTTAGCTAATGGGGATCCTAATAAAAATTACAAAATTACTGGGAGGAGACTTTGATTGATTGATTGGCATGCAATATACTGCTCTGAATTAAATGTGTATGTGTTTATTTGGGCTCAGCATAGTAGGTGGCCTGTGTCAGTGACAAAACCACTGATATGTTTCTTTCTTTGGCACATCAGACTGAAAGAGGAAGTGTTTGATAACAGAGAGTTTGTTTGGCCAACAATAACGTTTTGTTCAAGTAGGCCAACTGATTGGTTAGATTAGCTACTAGGCAAAGCCAGGCATTTTTAACAGCTTATACATGTTCTTTACCACCATACACACCAGTGGAGGCTGCTGAGGGGAGGACAGCTCATAATAATGTCTGGAATGGTATCAACCACATGGAAACCACTTGTTTAATGTGTTTGATACCATTCCATTGACTCCATTTCAGCCATTATTATGAGCCGTCCTCCCCTCAGCAGCCTCTACTGATACAGACCATGCTGTTGATACTCTATATAGATTGGAGTGGGTTCACTTCTGATCTACTGGAATGACTTGAAAGGGAAGTGAGAGAAGAGGTTTTAACCTTATGGTGGCACGGGGCGCGCGCAAGATGGCAGTCAGTGCAGATTATTTGTTTTGGTAGCTGAAGGAATTATTGGATTTCCTTACCCAATTATGACCATTGGATCATTTCTACGGGTATGTTTTTGGGTACTCCTCTTCAGAATGTAACTGTGGGGGGAAATACTGCAATGGGTGATGAAAATGTGGTGAGCACAGTCCCCAGCTCATGGCCATTACCTTACGGCCCCGGCCCTCCAGTCAAGCCCCAGGGGGAAAAGATGAGAGGCCAAGAGGGTATGTCACTTCTTGAGATGCAAAACAATATTGTAATGCTTTTGACAGCAAAGATAGATGAAAGGGCAAATGGCTTAGAGGACATGGTTAGGGAGAAAACAATGAAAATTGAGGCCATTAAAAAATCTGTTGACTTTATCTTTGGAGAAGTGAAAACCCTCAAAAGTGACATGAAGAAAGTGGAAGTTATCTGTCAGGAAAATGAAAAGAAGGTGGCTGAACTCGAACAAAAGGTGAATGAGGCAGAGATACCAGCGCAGGTGGAACCTGAGGCTCCATGGAATTCCAGAGCAGGTGAGTGAGGGCATCAAATGCAGAGTTGTTGACATCTGTGGAGCTGTCATTCCCGAATCAAAAGCCAAACTTCAGGAAAATGTAGACATCGTCCATCGTTTGGGAACACTCAAGGATCCAGACAAGAGACCGAGGACAACCATCATCCGGTTCACCAACAGATCTACACGGGATCTTCTCTGGAGGCGAACGAAGAATTGTGAATTCCTCATCAAGCAAAAATTGAGGTTCACGGAGGATCTGACTTCAGCAGACAAAGTGACAAGAGAGAAACTGTGGTTGATGGAGGCTGCAGCTCGAAAGGCAGGGAAAACTGCATTTTTTTATCTGTGCAAGAGTGATCATCGATGGGAAGGAAATGCAGCCAAATCAGAACATTTGAGAGAGAGCCAGAGTCTAACTCAGACAGAACTGTCAGCCAAAATAACTGATTGCCAGGTGAAAAGCAGCCTTTTATTATAAAAAATGTACACAAACACTTGAATGAGAAAAGGCTGACCTGAGAACTGGTAAACTAAATACTAACTATAGGTGAATAACTGCTTATTGTAAAGTCTACACAATGTCTCCCCCTTGTGGGAGTAAGAATACTTTGGTAACTTTATGACCAATATTGTTCATTTTTTTGTTGGAGAGGTTAATAATGGGATGGAAATCCTCTTGAGTTACATATCCTTAGGAAAAGCTTATACTAGCATAACAAGGTTGTTGGTCGAAGTTTATGTCTTTATCTCTTTGTTCAACTAATGTCAGGGGTATTCGTCATTTAAACAAGCGTAAGGCTATTTTCCTGTATTGCAAACGGTTTAATGCAGACTTTTACTTTTTATAAGAGACTGATGCTTGTTCTTGCGGTCAATCTTTTTGGAAAAATCAATGGGGTAACAATATCTGGTTATCATATGGCAACAACCACTCTGCAGGTGTAGCCGTTTTAAGAGGTGCATTTAAAGGGGAGGTCATCAGTAGTAAGACTCACCACTCTGGATGTTGGTTCATTTTAATAGTAAATTTCAACAGTGAAATGTTTTTATTAGGGAATATTTATGCATCCAACAACAAACAGAACAACATGATATTATTTCAAGAATTTGAAGAAGAGATTAATAGAGTTATAGGTGTATTTCAGGATATCAAAATTATCTTAGGTGGAGATTTTAATTCTGTATCTAATGTGATGATTGACAGATATCCCCCTCTTAACAGATCCAGCATTGTTAATCCTGAGTTTAATAATCTATGTCTTGGTCTTGGATTAGTAGATAATTGGAGATCTAAATATCCTGATTAAAAGGACTTCACTTGGAGTAACAAGGACATGTCCAGACAGTCAAGAATTGATTTCTAATTCATTAGATAATTCTGTAGTCAATGTATCAATTGAACCACCAATTCTTACTGATCATGAAGATATATTCTTATCTTTAAATATTAATGGATCTGAAGTTAAACCGAATCGGAGTTATTGGAAACTCAATAGTAGACTGTTGGAAGATGATCAATTCAAGATGGATTCCAAAGATATTATACAAGACAATTGGAGGAAAGCCCAACTGTTTAAGTCTTATGGGAAATATTGGGAATTAATGAAGTATGAAATAAGACAAACAGCCATGAAGAGAGGTAAAGAAATTGCTGAACTTAAAAGATTGAGGGAAGATAAACTTGTTAAGGAAATACTTTCTCTAATCTCTATGGAGGACCTTGATGAAGAAGGAAAGGGTCAGTTATTCTCTATACAACTAGAAATGGACCGAATGTATGAAGAGAGAGCAAAAGGGGCATTTGTAAGATCAAGAAGGACATGGTTGAAGGAAGGTGAAAAAATACAAAATACTTTTACAATTTAGAAAGAAAAAATTCTGAATTTACATCTATTCATACGCTTAATATAGATGGCAAAGAAAATGAAAATGAAAAGATATTTCAAAATATGTTTCAGAATTCTATGGTAACCTTTATACCAGTAATGCCTGTCCTACTAGTGACATATCTGCCTTTCCAGACTCTGTCAAAGACTATGCAAATGTCATAGATGAAGACTTCCAAAAGTCTTGTGATGAAATTATTCCTATCAATGAAATAAAAAAATGTATCAGCAAGTTAAAAGAGAACAAATCTCCAGGGAATGATGGCATTATCAGTGAATTCCATACATATTTTCAGGAGGATATTATTTAATTTATATTTAATGTTTTTAAGGAGGCAATTTATTTAGGGGTACTGCCTGTTTCTATGACACAAGGCCTAATTTCTGTAATACCCAGACCAAACAAAGATTCTATGATGTTAGAAAATTGGAGACCAATCACATTAATGAACAATGATGGAAAGCTACTTGCATCCATCTTTGCAGAATGATTTAAAAAAGGTCTTGACCTCAATACAATTAGAAGGAATTGACATTTTAAACTATACATGTATATAAGAAAACTATGTCAATATGTTACTATTTCCTCTGCTAAAATGTACTGGAATGCAGCCCTATCATACAAACTCATTCATAGAATCTACCTTGTAAAAACCTTTATTATACACAGATTCTAAATAGCTATTGATAACAAATGTGTATTTTGTGGTTGTGACCCAGAAACTCTTGACCATTTATTTTGGGACTGTTCTTATGTCAGACGATTTTGGAGTGAGTTAGAAGATTTAATTTTAAAAGAAACGACTATTAATGTTAATTTGAAAGACTGATATTATGTTTTATTTTCATCCAAATGATATGGACCCTGATTTAACTTTCATTGTTCATTTGTTTATCTTTCATGGAAGATTCTTTGTCCATAAAATGAAGTGGGCAGTGAACAAACCCCTCTTCACACTATTAAGATAGAATTTAAATATTATTTTGAAATTATCAGTAAATGTAAAAACAAAAAAGCAATACGCACCATAAAAGTATTTAACAAATTGAAAATGAATCTTGATATGTAATATGTAATGGTCTCCAATTTGAACCTGTCTGTTAGGTTTTTAACTCTTGTTTGTATATTTCATTTTTTTTTTGTATTTGTTGTGTTTATAATAAAAAAATTAAAATTAAATATATATATACAAAATAAACTTATGGTGGCATAAAAATGTAGCTTCTCCTAACTTCTATCAGAGGGCAATGTTCCCTCAGTCATAATTTTTTAAAATTTAACCTTTATTTAACTAGGCAAGTCAGTTAAGAACAAATTCTTATTTACAATGACGAACAGTGGGTTAACTGCCTTGTTCAGGGGCAGAACGACAGATTTTTACCTTGTCAGCTCGGGGATTCGATCTTGTAATCTGGCCCAACACTCTAACCACTAGGCTACCTGCCGCCCCAAAAGAAGATATTGATATGTCTGGTCCACAAAGTTCAGTGTGATGAGATGAAGGCCCATTGGTCTGACCTCTTGGATCTACCTCCGAAAGGTAATTTGAGGAAGACAGTGGAAGTGTGATGTTTTTCACATTCATTCATATTTAATTTGGTCTTTCTCAAGAGATTCTCCAACACTAAAAGAAAAGTATGCAATATCAGACATAATTCATGTTTGAATGGGGTATCTTTATACAGTGGGGAGAACAAATATTTGATACACTGCCGATATTGCAGGTTTTCCTACTTACAAAGCATGTAGAGGTCTGTAATTTTTATCATAGGTACACTTCAACTGTGAGAGAAAAAAAAATCCAGAAAAAAAATCCAGAAAATCACATTGTATGATTTTTAAGTAATTAATTTGCATTTTATTGCATGACATAAGTATTTGATACATCAGAAAAGCAGAACCTAATATTTGGTACAGAAACCTTTGTTTGCAATTACAGAGATAATACGTTTCCTGTAGTTCTTGACCAGGTTTACACACACTGCAGCAGGGATTTTGGCCCACTCCTCCATACAGACCTTCTCCAGATCCTTCAGGTTTCGGGGCTGTCGCTGGGCAATACGGACTTTCAGCTCCCTCCAAAGATAATCTATTGGGTTCAGGTCTGGAGACTGGCTAGGCCACTCCAGGACCTTGAGATGCTTCTTACGGAGCTACTCCTTAGTTGCCCTGGCTGTGTGTTTCGGGTCGTGGAAGACCCAGCCACGACCCATCTTCAATACTCTTACTGAGGGAAGGATGTTGTTGGCCAAGATCTCGCGATACATGGCCCCATCCACCCTCCCCTCAATATGGTGCAGTCGTCCTGTCCCCTTTGCAGAAAAGCATCCCCAAAGAATGATGTTTCCACCTCCAAACTTCACGGTTGAGATGGTGTTCTTGGGGTTGTACTCATCCTTCTTCTTCCTCCAAACACGGCGAGTGGAGTTTAGACCAAAAAGCTCTATTTTTGTCTCATCAGACCACATGACCTTCTCCCATTCCTCCTCTGGATCCTCCAGATGGTCATTGGCAAACTTCAGACGGGCCTGGACATGCGCTGGCTTGAGCAGGGGGACCTTGCGTGCGCTGCAGGATGTTAATCCATGACGGCGTAGTGTGTTACTAATGGTTTTCTTTGAGACTGTGGTCCCAGCTCTCTTCAGGTCATTGACCAGGTCCTGCCGTGTAGTTCTGGGCTGATCCCTCACCTTCCTCATGATCATTGATGCCCCACGAGGTGAGATCTTGCATGGAGCCCCAGACCGAGGGTGATTGACCGTCATCTTGTACTTCTTCCATTTTCTAATAATTGCGCCAACAGTTGTTGCCTTCTCACCAAGCTGCTTGCCTATTGTCCTGTAGCCCATCAAAGCCTTGTGCAGGTCTACAATTTATCCCTGATGTCCTTACACAGCTCTCTGGTCTTGGCCATTGTGTAGAGGTTGGAGTCTGTTTGATTGAGTGTGTGGACAGGTGTCTTTTATACAGGTAACGAGTTCAAACAGGTGCAGTTAATACAGGTAATGAGTGGAGAACAGGAGGGCTTCTTAAAGAAAAACTAACAGGTCTGTGAGAGCCGGAATTCTTACTGGTTGGTAGGTGATCAAATACTTATGTCATGCAATAAAATGCTAATTAATTACTTAAAAATCATACAATGTGATTTTCTGGATTTTTGTTTTAGATTCCGTCTCTCACAGTTGAAGTATACCTATGATAAAAAATTACAGACCTCTACATGCTTTGTAAGTAGGAAAACCTGCAATATTGGCAGTGTATCAAATACTTGTTCTCCCCACTGTATATCAACAACTATCCTACAGTATAATGGACAATGGATATATCATCGATATGTCTATAGGGTACTGAGTCCTCATTTTATCATCAGAAAAATATATACAGCAAGACCTACTGTCACAGGTGCTGTGTGAGGTATGTGTAGTTGTACTCAACTCAACTCAAACTCTTAGCTCTGTCGTGACGTGACATGGGTTGACTGTTATTTTATCAAATCAATTATCTACATTAATATTATTACGTGATTCAATTAATCATGTATCAATTAACTCATTAGTAATCTTGCGGCACCATGGGAAAAGTTATTTAATGAGTTACTATCTCTCAACTAAACTCTAAAGATATATCTCTTCCATCAGTCACAGTCAATTACTAATTCTTATTTATCTCATATTAGTCTCATTCTGAACATCGTAATATTCTATAAATTAGCATGAACCCTAGTCCACATAATGACTCAGTTTATACAAATTGGCTTAATTATCTATTTACTAACTAATTAAATAATCACACAGAATTGCATAAACACACACACAGGATAGATTACTAACATAATGCAATAAAAAGTCCCTAGTGGACTAACCCGATATGACCGCTGGTTACACAATGAAAGTGGGTGGGGAACAAAAGAGCGGGAGAAGGAGAGACAAAGGAATTCAACTATCGTACTAACAGTTGAATAATACACTCATCATAGATATGGATATTTAGTACCCCAACAACCGCTCATTCGGATTTAGAAATGCAATGTACATATTTACGCTTGTATGTCTTTGTCGTCTCTCACTGTTGAAATCACCTGGTCCGTCTGTGGAAAGTCAGTCGACAGAAACTCTGGTTGTGTAAGTCTCTGGTTGTCCACCAAAGGTCACAATGTCCTTTGTAGTTGTATGCTGCTTTGTTCTGGAAGTGTTCAGTCCATCAGACGTTCCAATGGTGTTGAGAGGGAAATGTTATTCCTCCTGTTCGTTAGAATAGATACGTCAAAGGTATATCACCTGGTGTTGATAGGGAAATGTTCTTATTTTCTCATCTTTGGGTCAAGTTTCCTAGACTGTTTTACATATACAGCTGCAGACTGAATGTGTAGTCTAGTCTTCACCTCCACTCGTCGAGAGTTTGAGGGTCTTACCATTTTCTGGTCTCGTAGTTTTAAACCATTTTACACGCCAGTAGCAACCCGGCAATGGACTCATCTCAATGGTTGATTATTCAGGGTACAGCTAGAACCACTCTACACGCCGGCAGCAACCCGGCATGTTTTGTTCTAAAGAGTTAATTCTTTAGGAGTCCTTCATAATCTCCAATCCAAAGATAAATCTAGAACTGGCTTCCTATTTCGCAACAAAGCATCCTTCACTCATGCTGCCAAACATCCCCTCGTAAATCTGACCATCCTACCGATCCTTGACTTCGGCGATGTCATTTACAAAATAGCCTCCAATACCCTACCCTACGTTATAGACGACTAATATCTCCGGCTTTGATTTTATTTGATAAATGTGACAATATCATCGTAAAGTATGTTTTTTCAATATAGTTTTATTAGATTATTGAAATTTTTTCGGGACGTTAGGCGTGTTGCTTCCATCAGAATGTTGTACAAGGGGTCCTTTGTCCAGAACAATCGTTGTTTGGATTTAGAATGTCCTCTTCTCCAGTGAATTAGCACGGAAAGCTAGCAAAGTGGCGCGAAGCTCTCCTTCCTGAACATACGCAGAGTATGTTCAGGAAGGAGAGCTTCGCGCCACTTTGCTAGCTTTCCGTGCTAATTCACTGGAGAAGAGGACATTCTAAATCCAAACAACGATTGTTCTGGACAAAGGACCCCTTGTACAACATTCTGATGGAAGATCATCAAAAGTAGGACCCATTTTATGATGCTATTTCATATATCTGTCGAACATGTTGTACTAGTAGTTTGCGCCCAGATTTTGGGCACTCTCTCGCTATAACTAAGCTGGATGTCATAATGAAGTTATTTTTAGAATTCTAACACGGCGATTGCATTAAGAACTAGTGTATCTATCATTTCCTATACAACATGTATTTTTTAGTAATGTTTATGTATAGTTATTTGGTCAGAATATGTGAGTGTCAGAAAAATATCCGGACGTTGTGGGAAAAAGATGCTACGTTAGCACTATGTATAACCGCTGATTTCAGCTCTAAATATGCACATTTTCGAACAAAACATAAGTGTATGTATAACCTGATGTTATAGGACTGTCATCTGATGAAGCTTATCAAGGTTAGTCAAAAATTATATATCTTTTGCTGGTTTGATACGATCGCTAACTTTTGCTGCTGGTAAATGGCTTGTGTTTCTGGCTATTGTGGTAAGCTAATATAATGCTATATTGTGTTTTCGCTGTAAAACACTTAAGAAATCAGAAATATTGGCTGGAATCACAAGATGCCTGTCTTTCATTTGCTGTACACCATGTATTTTTCAGAAATGTTTTATGATGAGTATTTAGGTATTTGACGTTGGTGTCTGTAATTACTCTGGCTGCTTCGGTGCTATTTCTGACGGTAGCTGTGATGGTAGCTGCAATGTAAAACTGATTTATAGCTCAAATATGCACATTTTTCGAACAAAACATAGATTTATTGAATAACATGTTATAAGACTGTCATCTGATGAAGTTGTTTCTTGGTTAGTTTGGTTGGTTCTTGGTTAGTTAGGTTGGTTTTGTGCATGCTACCTGTGCTGTGAAAAATGTCTGTCCTTTTTTGTATTTGGTGGTGAGCTAACATATATATACGTGGTGTTTTCGCTGTAAAACATTTTAAAAATCGGACATGTTGGCTGGATTCACAAGATGTTTATCTTTCAAATGCTGTATTGGACTTGTTAATGTGTGAAAGTTAAATATTTCTAAAAAATATATTTTGAATTTCGCGCCCTGCACTTGAGCTGGCTGTTGTCATAAGTGTACCGACGTCGGGCTTGCAGCCAGAAGAATAGCCATGTTATTACATCTTATTACCTCGTACCCCTGCACATTGACTCAGTACTGGTACCCCGTGTATATAGCCATGTTATTACCTCGTACCCCTGCACATTGACTCTGTACTTGTACCTCGTGTATATAGCCATGTTATTACCTCGTACCCCTGCACATTGACTTGGTACTTGTACCTCGTGTATATAGCCATGTTATTACCTCGTACCCCTACACATTGACTCGGTACTTGTACCTCGTGTATATAGCCATGTTATTACCTCGTACCCCTGCACATTGACTCGGTACTTGTACCTCGTGTTTATAGCCATGTCATTACCTCGTACCCCTGCACATTGACTCGGTACTTGTACCTCGTGTTTATAGCCATGTCATTACCTCGTACCCCTGCACATTGACTCGGTACTTGTACCTCGTGTATTTACTGTAGCCATATTTCCGTTACTCATTGTATCTATTATTGTGTTTTTATAACTTTTTTTACTTTTCTATTATTTCTCTATTTTCTTTCTTTCTGCACTGTCGGGAAGGGCCTGTAAGTAAGCATTTTACTGTTAGTGTACACCTGTTATTTACGAAGAATGTGATGAATACAATTTGATTTGCTGTGTGAGGGAGAACTTCATTTTAACAAAGTGTTACAGGTTCAGGCTGTTTGTTGTACTTGAGAAAAAGTATTCAAATGCAATTTGTTTTCATATCCTGAGAAAATGTAATAATGCCATTGCTAATTCCTGTCTGCCAAAAACATTTGAAATAAAAGACAATACCATAGAAATATGTATTAAAAATCAATGAATGAATACAATAAGAAATGAGAAATGAGGTCCAGAATGTTTCGAAAGTAGTAGATAATGAGAAATTAGGTCCAGAATGTTTCAAAAAGCTACTTGCTTTTATTATTTTCTATGCATTCAAAATCACAAATACATGATGAAGTTACAGTAAGAAGGGAAGTGTCTATGTTACAGTTTCCCTGATTAAAGCCATCCCAAACTCATTTATGTTACTGTATATCACAAGCAACACAAAAGAAAACACTTCAATATACTGTACTATATACTCCTTTCAAATGTTTAACAGTAATTAACACTAGAATAGCCTTGTCTCGAGGGACTCCCCTTCGAGCCAATGACCCTCCCCCCGCGCTCTCAGTTCTTTAGCTTACTTTATTATTTCATGTCTATTGCTTCTGATATTGTTATGTAGACCAGACTGTTGTCTCTTTCCAATTATATGTGACATTTGATTGTCCATTTTTTTATATTCTTCTACATATTTCTTGCTAATATGCACTGACTCCCTATTCGCCAGTATAGGGGTCAAAACGTATAATCCGTTTTTGTTTTCTAGCACCTTTTTGTATTCTTTTGGGCATTGATTAAATTAAGTGCATTATTTTTGCATCTCCTTGGGTTATTCCTTTTCATGGTTTTGAGTGCAAGTACCTTTTGAACTCTACATACAGTGCCAGTCAAAAGTTTGGACACACCCACTCATTCAAGGGTTTTTCTTAATCTTTACTGTTTTCTACATTGTAGAATAATAGTGAAGACATCAAAACTATGAAATAACTCATATGGAATAATGTAGTAACAAAAAAATTGTTAAACAAATCTAAATATATAGATTCTTCATAGTAGCTACACTTTGCCTTTGACAGCGTTGCACACTCTTGGCATCCTCTCAACCAGCTTCACCTGGAATGCTTTTCCAACAGTCTTGAAGGAATTCCAACATATGCTTAGAACGTGTTGGTTGCTTTTCCTTCACTCTGCGGTCCAACTCATCCCAAAATATCTCAAATGGGTTGAGGTCGAGTGATTGTGGAGGTCAGGTCATCTGATGCAGCACCCCATCACTCTCCTTCTTGGTCAAATAGCCCTTACACAGCCTGAAGTTGTGTTGGGTCATTGTCCTGTTGAAAATCAAATGATCCCACTAAGCACAAACGAGATGGGATGGCGTATTGCTGCAGAATGCTGTGGAAGCCATGCTGGTTAAGTGTGCCTTGAATTGAAAATAAATCACAGACTGTGTCACCAGCAAAGCACCATCACACCTCCTCCTCCAACCTTCACGGTGGGAACAACATGTGCGGAGATCATCCGTTCACCTACTTTGCATCTCACAAAGACATGGCGGTTGGAACCAAAAATCAAAAATTTTGACTCATCAGACCAAAGGACAGATTTCCACTGCTCTAATGTCCATTGCTCGTGTTTCTTGGACAAAGCAAGTCTCTTCTTATTATTGGTGTACTTTTATAATGGTGTCTTTGCAGCAATTCGACCATGAAGGCCTGATTCACGCAGTCTCCTCTGAACAGTTGATGTTGAGATGTTTCTGTTACTTGAACTCTGTGAAGCATTTATTTGGGATGCAATTTCTGAGACTGGTAACTCTAATGAACGTATCCTCTGCAGCAGAGGTAACTCTGGGTCTTCCTTTCTTCCTGTGGTGGTCCTCGTGAGAACTTGTTTCATCATAGAGCTTGATGGTTTTTGCAACTTCACTTTCAAAGTTCTTGAAATTTACCGCATTGACTGACCTTTATGTCTAAAAGTAATGATGGACTGTCGTTTCTCCTTGCTTATTTGAGCTGTTCTTGCCATAATATGGACTTGGTCTTTTACCAAATAGGGCTTTCTTCTGTATATCACCCCTACCTTGTCACATCACAACTGATTGGCTCAAACGCATTAAGAAGGGTAAAGAATCCACAAATTAACTTTTAACAAGGGACTCCTGTTAATTGAAATGCATTCCAGGTGACTAACTCATAGCCCATCATTCTAGGAAGTAGGAGACAGATCTGGTGACGTGAGATGTGGTCTATGACATTGGGATGTTTGACTGACTACATCTCAGCATTGGCTCTTCATGAAGGGAAGTGCTACAGTCTGTGTGATAACATTTCTTTCAGTGGACCCATAGAAAAGTCAGAATCCCTGCACATATTCACTTCGTTTTTTGTGCTTTAAACAAAAAGTAGTAGATAAAGAAAATGACACACAATGACTGTTTTTCAAATAACCAACAGATGATTTAATGTTGATGGATTTGGCTATAAATCTATGTACCAACTACAGTAACATATGAAAATAAAAATGACTCCATGGTTACACATAAAATGCATTTCTCATTATTTTGATTATTAAGCAGTCACATATTTGTAGTTCAGCCAGAGCAATATGTAGAGCTTGTCAAAGTTACCATTTGTAATAATTATTTGGCAAGTTATTAAAATGAGGTCCAGAATGTTTTAAAAGTAGTAGATAATGAGAAATGAGGTCCAGAATGTTTAAAAAATTGTAGATTCTGAAAAATAATGTCCAGGATTTTTTTAAAGTAGTAGTTAATGGAAAATGAGTTCCAGGATGTTTTAAAAGTTGCTTGCTTGTATTTTTATGAATTCAAAATCACACAAATACGCTATATTAAAGCATAATAAAGTTAAGAAGGAAAGCGTTTTGTTACCTTTCACCATTTAACAAGTCTTCCCAATATCATACATTTAGGTTACTGTATGTCACAAGCAACATAAAACAAAACACTGCAATGCAGTACACTGTACTATAAGCTCATTTAAAATTCTAAATGATAATAAAAGCTTAATTAAACCTTAAAAGAGCAAAATCAAATATTTTCAATGGTAAGCAATATTAAATCATCATCAGGTAATCTCACAGCCTAGTTGGTCTCCATAGCACCTCTCAGGACATTAACACCCTCATCTGAGTCCCACCATGATCCACCTGAGACTGCATACACTCTGCTTACTCAACATCATCGAGAGAGAGAGAGAATTAAGCAGAATAAAATGAGAAACCTATTAAACAAAATACCTTCAATAAAGGTACAATGGTGCATTACTAACCTTCTTCATGATGATAGGTTTCCTTCTTGTAGAAATAGTATGATCCCAGACAGATTGTCAGCAGAATGAAGACTTCAGCAATTTGGAAATAAACAAACACACTGACTCCTGGTTCTAGGGAACAGAAGGGAGACAGAATGACACATAAATTAAGTATTCAGCTAATTTTGACAAGCTATGTGTTTGAAAAATTGTCAAAAATCTGATTTATTGAAGTTTCCATGTGGTCTATATTAAAGAAAATATCAAAGGGATGCAAAAGGGACTAATTTCGTAGAACGACCCTAAAGGTCATGATGACAATGACGATGAAGTCAATCATCATCATCATTAATATCAATATAATCATGTATTATTTTGCATGATGTGTCTGCTAAACTAAACAGAGTGACACAGAGAGTACAGGGTTGACAATGTGAGAGTACAGTAGCTTACCTGGACAAGGTGAGATTATCTTGCTGATAGAATCACTGCTGATGTAGTTTCT
Organism: Salvelinus namaycush; assembly: GCF_016432855.1. Taxonomy (NCBI): domain Eukaryota; kingdom Metazoa; phylum Chordata; class Actinopteri; order Salmoniformes; family Salmonidae; genus Salvelinus; species Salvelinus namaycush. The sequence goes on along the minus strand of NC_052323.1, from coordinate 17,966,666 downwards.
GATGGTACAGGTGAGATTTCCTGACAGGCCTTTCTTCAGAGTGATGGTGTTTGTCTCGTTATCAGAAGAGGCCTTAGTGTCTCTCAGCGTCTGTCCATCCAGAGTCCAGCTGTACTGGGGACCATCCCCCTCAGAGGAGCAGGACACCCTCATCTCTCCATGGGACAGACACTCAGAGGACAGCTGAGGAGAGGACACTGGAGCTGTGGGGGAAGAAGGATATGTAACTGTAGTAAGAGGGCAAAACACATTAGAACACAACACCAGCCATTCTTCTTGAAAGCCACAGAAACTACTGTAGTCAACAGGAGCAGCAGATTAATGACACACAATGACTGCATTTCAAATAACCAACAGATTATTTAATGTTGATGGATGTGGTTATGACTCTATGTACCAACTACAGTAGACTATGACAATAAAAATGACTCCATGCATTTCTCATTATTTGTATTATTAGGTAGCCACATATGTGTAGTTTAGCCAGAGCAATAGCTTGTCAAAGTTATCATGTGTAATAATTATTTGGCAAGTTATTATTTGGTAAGATAGTTATTTACCTTCGATGAACAGTTGTAGTCCTCTGATCCCTAATGCTACCCCTACTGAATTAAATGTTTCTCTCAGGTATTCACCAGAATCCGTACTTCTTGCGTTATTTAATCTCAATGTCCCATTGTTTATAAAGAAGTGTACTCTGTCTTTAATGGGGGTGTCTTTTATTACCCATTTGTCCATCTTCGATTTGAATATCTCTGTTCTAGCACCAGTTGAGCCTTTATAAAATGAGAGTTCAGCATATCTCGTGGCATCAGTCACCAGCTGGAGATAGACAGTTCCTCCCAGAGCTCCATAACACTGAGATCCATCTTCTCTAGCATCACAGGAAGTCTCCAAGCCTGAAGATCAAGAAGAAAAGACAATGTAGTGACTATCACTGTTCTAACCCATGTCAAGTCATGTATCATTTTACAGACGAGGATACAAGCGGCTAACAGTATAACCAAACAAACAGCATCAACGTGATAGGGATCATTGAGTCAGTGATCATTATTATGGGACAATGAGTAAAGAGACAACTGTCTTCCACAGTGTTCTGAATATTGTCCCTCATCATCCATCATTTCTGCTTCATGATATACAAGACTCCTGATATTATATTCTGCATAAAAGAAGAGGAAAACCAACACCTATAAAGATGTTTCTTACCATGAGACACTCCTGCTGAGATCACCAACAGTCCTAAAACAGCCTCCATGTCTCTTCACAACGCAGGGTCTCAGTTTATCAAATTAACTTTGGTACTTCAACAAAGTCCTCTATTTTCTATTCAGAGCTGAATTTCCATAATCTGGCAATGTTTTACGGCATAAACAAAAACCAATGCAAGGATAGTATGAGAGAGAGCTGTTCCTGCCACTCAGAATAATTCACCCATTGTGTGACAAGCAAAAGAAGAGGTGTAATTTTGACCCTATTCATAGGTTCTGACTCAGAGGAAAGAGGAAGAGCCTCATCAAAGTCTCACTTCTTCATTATATGAACAGCCAGTGGTGACCCATAATTCAGAGCAGGTGGGACACCTGTTTTGAGTCCACCTGTTTATCTAGCTTTTTTTGTTGTTGCCTGTTTTGCATGTTATTTTGGTATTAATACGTGTTACATATCAGTTTGCAAACAATGTAATTGACTTAATAAAGTCGCATACAAACATTTTATTTTTTTTGCTTTCTTGAGTAAGGCAGCTCCAAAATGCAGGTGTTTCAGCCTAGCTCAGGGCTTTCTGTGGTGGAAAATACGGAGCGCAGGGGTTGGTGAAGTTCTCTAGTTGCGCCTTGATTGGCTCAGTGTTCTGTCACTCATGGGGAAGCTAGATCACCTCAAAATCGAAAATTCAAGACCCTTCCTTGAGTGCTGCCATAGAGTTACATTAGAAGTGCCCTTCCAAGAAGGCTCAAGGTCATTGGCCACAGGTGAAATAACATCAAATGACGTTATATCTACCGTAGCATTGATTGGACTGATCATGTCAACATCAAACTTTCAAAATCTTAGCTAGCAATCATCATCATGAATCAAGTGGACAATCTACTGGCAAACCCTTTTAAAAACTTGTCAAATGAAGAGAAATTATGACGAGAAATTATAGATAAAATGTATCGGCGCTCATAGCAAATTCAACAATGAGTGGTTTGGAAGGAATCAGTGGCTAACTGCAAGCGTTCTAAAGCAATCACTAGCCAGCTATTCAGTGGAGTGGGTGTGTGGTCCAAGTCTGGGTTTAAGGGTCTCTTTTCCTAGCTTAAATTGATTAACATTCAACATTGGCCATGCTGTCAATCCAGCATGACTTCTGCCTTGTTCAAAACAACTGGAATCTCAGAATTGGGAAATCTCAGACTCAGTGAGTTCAGGAAAACTGGGAACTCAGAAATCGTGACGTCAGTGATCTTCAGGTCGGAGCTCTGGAAAGAGGCCCGAGTTCCCAAAACATATTTTCCCAGCCGGAGCACCATAAATCCAGAGAATGACAGACTTTGATGACAAAATGTTCCCACAAAGGACCGCTGCGCCACCTTCCTGTTCAAGTGACCACAGCACAACAAGATGAGTCCAAAAATGTATTATATGCTTCTGCATGAATTATGTAATATGCCAGGGAGATATGTATACTGTAGCTAAGAAAGTAATACTGAGTGTATGTTGTGTAGTGAGCTGTTAATTTGGTCCCTTTCCCCCTCATCATTTAGCCTACTGTTCTGACTTGGTGGTGCACCATGTAGCCTATAGCCTGTTTTAGAGAAATGTCATCATGGAATATTGTAAGAGCTTCCATTGTCTGCTTATATGTTCCCTTTTGTAATGAACACTAGGGGAGACAGAGAGCTGGTTTCAAGTGCAGGGCGCAGCAGGTGTTTATTGTAAAGGCCCACAGGAGGAGGCAGGTAGCTGGGTCCAGGGGCAGGCAGAAGGTCATACACAGGAGGTCCCAAAGGGCGACAGTACAGGCAGGGAAAAGGCTAGTAACGTAGTCTGGGAGATCAGGCAATAGGTATATAACAGGAAATCCGAGGCAAAAAAAGGCAAAAAGGCTTCGTTAGTGAGGCAGGCAAAAACTATCATACACGGGAGAAGTAAATCACTGGGAAAACCAGCACTCTGAAAGACGTGTGTCACAAAACAAACAATACCTCATAGTGATGGGGTGCAAGAACTGAACTACATAGTGTGTGTAAATGACATACAGGTGTGTGAACAGGTGATCAAAATTCAGGTGATTGGGATTTGGAGAGTGAGCTGCGTTCAGGGGATCTACGTGTTTGAGAGTGTGAGTTGGAAGCAGACATTACAAAAACATGTTAAATCAATAACAGAAGGACTCAGTTCAGCAAATGCACACTGTTTAGTTGTTGGGTTGTTCATGTATATTTCATAAAAATATGTACAGAAATATGGGAATGCTAGATACAATTAGTTACAGTAACAAATGAAGCAACAAATCTTTAATACTATGTACACTGCTCAAAAAAATAAAGGGAACACAGGTCTAGATGTGAGCATCCTGGTGTCGTCACTTCCTCTTGAATATGCAGACGTGTTGCTGTGCGTTTTGTTGCTGTGCGTTTTGTTGCCAACCTTACTTTGCTAGCTGACAACTTTACGTTTTTTTTTTTTTCTTCTTTTTAATTACAGTTTATATTTTTTGTTTTTCCATCACAACTTTTTTCCCTCATTCAACTTTTTCACTCCGGACGCTTTATCTGGACATGGTTCGTCAGCACTTTCAACAGCCGAAGCTAAGTAGTAACATTAACATGATGTCTTCTAATTGCAGTCGCTGTACTCATAATATACAGGAGAACGATCGCCTTATGGCGAGGATAGCTGTGCTGCAAGCCCAGCTTCAGACGCAATCGTTAGGCAAGGGTAATTTCAGTGTAGGAAAGGATGAAACAGCGTCTGTGCCACCAGTAAGTACAGATAGTAACGTTAGTATAAATCCCCCCGCACAGTCCCCGCAGCCGGACAACTTTCTCATGGCTTCTGGAGGGAAATGCTGTAGGAATGCTCAACTGGTGTCGCTCATTCAGCCGACAGAAACTTTCAACCGGTTTTCCCCATTAAGTAGCGAGTTGGAGTCTGAGGCCGAGTCTTCTCTTGTATCTATTCCTCCCGTTACGGGGTCTGCGACGCCGAAGGCTCCCACCATTAGCTCTGACAAATTGAAAACCCTAGTCATTGGCGACTCCATTACCCGCAGTATTAGACTTAAAACGAATCACCCAGCGATCATACACTGTTTACCAGGGGGCAGGGCTACCGACGTTAAGGCTAATCTGAAGATGGTGCTGGCTAAAGCTAAAACTGGCGAGTGTAGAGAGTATAGAGATATTGTTATCCACGTCGGCACCAACGATGTTAGGATGAAACAGTCAGAGGTCACCAAGCACAACATAGCTTCAGCGTGTAAATCAGCTAGAAAGATGTGTCGGCCCCGTCCCAGTTAGGGGGAGTGACGAGCTCTACAGCAGAGTCTCACAACTCAATCGCTGGTTGAAAACTGTTTTCTGCCCCTCCCAAAAGATAGAATTTGTAGATAATTGGCCCTCTTTCTGGGACTCACCCACAAACAGGACCAAGCCTGACCTGCTGAGGAGTGACGGACTCCATCCTAGCTGGAAGGGTGCTCTCATCTTATCTACCAACATAGACAGGGCTCTAACTCCTCTAGCTCCACAATGAAATAGGGTGCAGGCCAGGCAGCAGGCTGTTAGCCAACCTGCCAGCTTAGTGGAGTCTGCCACTAGCATAGTCAGTGTAGTCAGCTCAGCCATCCCCATTGAGACTGTGTCTGTGCCTCGACCTAGGTTGGGCAAAACTAAACATGGCGGTGTTCGCCTTAGCAATCTCATTAGGATAAAGACCTCCTCCATTCCTGCCATTATTGAAAGAGATCGTGATACCTCACATCTCAAAATAGGGTTACTTAATGTTAGATCCCTCACTTCAAAGGCAGTTATAGTCAATGAACTAATCACTGATTATAATCTGGATGTGATTGGCCTGACTGAAACATGGCTTAAGCCTGATGAATTTACTGTGTTAAATGAGGCCTCACCTCCTGGTTACACTAGTGACCATATCCCCCGTGCATCCCGCAAAGGCGGAGGTGTTGCTAACATTTACGATAGCAAATTTCAATTTACAAAATTCATGTCATGAAATCTATGCAGCCTACTCAATCACTTTTTATAGCTACTGTTTACAGGCCTCCTGGGCCATATACAGCGTTCCTCTCTGAGTTCCCTGAATTCCTATCGGACCTTGTAGTCATAGCAGATCATATTCTAATTTTTGGTGATTTTAATATTCATATGGAGAAGTCCACAGACCCACTCCAAAAGGCTTTCGGAGCCATCATCGATTCAATGGGTTTTGTCCAACATGTCTCTGGACCTACTCACTGCCACAGTCATACTCTGGACCTAGTTTTGTCCCATGGAATAAATGTTGTAGATCTTAATGTTTTTCCTCATAATCCTGAACTATCGGACCACCATTTTATTACGTTTGCAATCGCAACAAATAATCTGCTCAGACCCCAACCAAGGAGCATCAAAAGTCGTGCTATAAATTCTCAGACAACACAAAAATTCCTTGATGCCGTTCCAGACTCCTTCTGCCTACCCAAGGACGTCAGAGGACAAAAATCAGTTAACCACCTAACTGAGGAACTCAATTTAACCTTGCGCAATACCCTAGATGCAGTTGCACCCCTAAAAACGAAAAACATTTGTCATAAGAAACTAGCTCCCTGGTATACAGAAAATACCCGAGCTCTGAAGCAAGCTTCCAGAAAATTGGAACGGAAATGGCGCCACACCAAACTGGAAGTCTTCCGACTAGCTTGGAAAGACAGTACCGTGCAGTATCGAAGAGCCCTCACTGCTGCTCGATCATCCTACTTTTCCAACTTAATTGAGGAAAATAAGAACAATCCAAAATTTATTTTTGATACTGTTGCAAAGCTAACTAAAAAGCAGCATTCCCCAAGAGAGGATGGCTTTCACTTCAGCAGTAATAAATTCATGAACTTCTTTGAGGAAAAGATCATGATCATTAGAAAGCAAATTACGGACTCCTCTTTAAATCTGCGTATTCCTCCAGGGCTTAGCTGTCCTGGATCTGCACAGCTCTGCAAGGGCCTGGGATCGGGAGAGACACTTAAGTGTTTTAGTACTATATCTCTTGACACAATGATAAAAATAATCATGGCCTCTAAACCTTCAAGCTACATACTGGATCCTATTCCAACTAAACTACTGAAAGAGCTGCTTCATGTGCTTGGCCCTCCTATGTTGAACATAATAAACGGCTCTCTATCCACCGGATGTGTACCAAACTCACTAAAAGTGGCAGTAATAAAGCCTCTCTTGAAAAAGCCAAACCTTGACCCGGAAAATATAAAAAAACTATCGGCCTATATCGAATCTTCCATTCCTCTCAAAAGTTTTAGAAAAAGCTGTTGCGCAGCAACTCACTGCCTTCCTGAAGACAAACAATGTATACGAAATGCTTCAGTCTGGTTTTAGACACCATCATAGCACTGAGACTGCACTTGTGAAGGTGGTAAATTACCTTTTAATGGCGTCAGACCGAGGCTCTGCATCTGTCCTCGTGCTACTAGACCTTAGTGCTGCCTTTGACACCATCGATCACCACATTCTTTTGGAGAGACTGGAAACCCAAATTGGTCTACACGGACAAGTTCTGGCCTGGTTTAGATCTTATCTGTCGGAAAGATATCAGTTTGTCTCTGTGAATGGTTTGTCCTCTGACAAATCAACTGTACATTTCGGTGTTCCTCAAGGTTCCGTTTTAGGACCACTATTGTTTTCACTATATATTTTACCTCTTGGGGATGTTATTCGAAAACATAATGTTAACTTTCACTGCTATGCGGATGACACACAGCTGTACATTTCAATGAAACATGGTGAAGCCCCAAAATTGCCCTCGCTAGAAGCCTGTGTTTCAGACATAAGGAAGTGGATGGCTGAAAACTTTCTACTTTTAAACTCGGACAAAACAGAGATGCTTGTTCTAGGTCCCAAGAAACAAAGAGATCTTCTGTTAAATCTGACAATTAATCTTGATGGTTGTAAAGTCGTCTCAAATAAAACTGTGAAGGACCTCGGCGTTACTCTTGACCCTGATCTCTCTTTTGACGAACATATCAAGACTGTTTCAAGGACAGCTTTTTTCCATCTACGTAACATTGCAAAAATCAGAAATTTTCTGTCCAAAAATGATGCAGAAAAATTAATCCATGCATTTGTTACTTCTAGGTTAGACTACTGCAATGCTCTACTTTCCGGCTACCCGGATAAAGCACTAAATAAACTTCAGTTAGTGCTAAATACGGCTGCTAGAATCCTGACTAGAACCAAGAAATTTGATCATATTACTCCAGTGCTAGCTTCCCTACACTGGCTTCCTGTTAAGGCAAGGGCTGATTTCAAGGTTTTACTGTTAATCTATAAAGCGTTACATGGGCTTGCTCCTACCTATCTTTCCGAGTTGGTCCTGCCGTACATACCTACACGTATGCTACGGTCACAAGACGCAGGCCTCCTAATTGTCCCTAGAATTTCTAAGCAAACAGCTGGAGGCAGGGCTTTCTCCTATAGATCTCCATTTTTATGGAACGGTCTGCCTACCCATGTGAGAGACGCAGACTTGGTCTCAACCTTTAAGTCTTTACTGAAGACTTATCTCTTCAGTAGGTCATATGATTGAGTGTAGTCTGGCCCAGGAGTGTGAAGGTGAACGGAAAGGCTCTGGAGCAACGAACCGCCCTTGCTGTCTCTGCCTGGCCGGTTCCCCTCTCTCCACTGGGATTCTCTGCCTCTAACCCTATTACAGGGGCTGAGTCACTGGCTTACTGGTGCTCTTTCATGCCGTCCCTAGGAGGGGTGCGTCACTTGAGTGGGTTGAGTTACTGACGTGATCTTCCTGTCTGGGTTGGCGCCCCCCCTTGGTTTGTGCTGTGGTGGAGATCTTTGTGGGCTATACTCGGCCTTGTCTCAGGATTGTAAGTTGGTGGTTGAAGATATCCCTCTAGTGGTGCGGGGGCTGTGCTTTGGCAAAGTGGGTGGGGTTATATCCTTCCTGTTTGGCCCTGTCCGGGGGTATCATCGGATGGGGCCACAGTGTCTCCTGACCCCTCCTGTCTCAGCCTCCAGTATTTATGCTGCAGTAGTTTATGTGTCGGGGGGCTAGGGTCAGTTGGTTATATCTGGAGTACTTCTCCTGTCTTATCCAGTGTCCTGTGTGAATTTAAGTATGCTCTCTCTAATTCTCTCCTTCTCTCTTTCTTTCTCTCTCTCGGAGGACCTGAGCCCTAGGACCATACGTCAGGACTACCGGGCATGATGACTCCTTGCTGTCCCCAGTCCACCTGGCCTTGCTGCTATTCCAGTTTCAACTGTTCTGCCTGCGGTTATGGAACCCCTACCTGTCCCAGACCTGCTGTTTTCAACTCTTAATGATCGGCTATGAAAAGCCAACTGACATTTATTCCTGATTATTATTTGACCATGCTTGTCACTTATGAAAATTTTGAACATCTTGGCCATGTTCTGTTATAATCTCCACCCGGCACAGCCAGAAGAGGACTGGCCACCCCTCATAGCCTGGTTCCTCTCTAGGTTTCTTCCTAGGTTTTGGCCTTTCTAGGGAGTTTTTCCTAGCCACCGTGCTTCTACACCTGCATTGCTTGCTGTTTGGGGTTTTAGGCTGGGTTTCTGTACAGCACTTCGAGATATTAGCTGATGTATGAAGGGCTATATAAAATAAACTTGATTTGATTTGATTTGAACACTTAAACAACACAATGTAACTCCAAGTCAATCACACTTCTGTGAAATCAAACTGTCCACTTAGGAAGCAACACTGATTGACAATAAATTTCACATGCTGTTGTGCAAATGGAATAGACACAAGTTGGAAATTATAGGCAATTAGCAAGACATCCCCCAATAAAGGAGTGGTTCTGCAGGTGGTGACCACAGACCACTTCTCAGTTCCTATGCTTCCTGGCTGATGTTTTGGTCATTTTTGAATGCTGGCGGTGCTTTCACTCTAGTGGTAGCATGAGACGGAGTCTACAACCCACACAAGTGGCTCAGGTAGTGCAGCTCATCCAGGATGGCACATCAATGCGAGCTGTGGCAAGAAGGTTTGCTGTGTCTGTCAGCGTAGTGTCCAGAGCATGGAGGCGCTACCAGGAGACAGGCCAGTACATCAGGAGACGTGGAGGAGGCCGTAGGAGGGCAACAACCCAGCAGCAGGACCGCTACCTCCGCCTTTGTGCAAGGAGGAGCACTGCCAGAGCCCTGCAAAATGACCTCCAGCAGGCCACAAATGTGCATGGTATGGTTTGATATGGTATGGTTTAGTACGGTATGGTTGGTTTGGTATGGTATGGTTTGGTATGGTGCGGCCCTGTTTATAGCTGAGGAGGACCCCCTGACTGAATTCAGGACACCGTTACCAGGCAACAACACCCACAGAGCACAACAACAGCACTCATCTACAGAAGGTGGTAACACAGAAGCACATATAGCATGCTGACCACTTCCTTTTTGAGAACATAAGTCTAGCATTCTAAACTTAAGGTATAAATTATTCTTAAACCCCTACTGGCTGTTTGCATTCAATGAGTCCATTGCTTTTAAGCCCCTTATACATACAGTGTTGTGTTATATAGTGGGATTGAAAAATATTAATTGATCTACACAAAATACTCCATAATGTCAAAGTGAAAAGAACATTTTACAATTTTTTTAAATTAATAAAAATGTCATAACTAAAATAGTCAAGGCATAAGTATTCACCCCTTTGTTTAGGCAAGCCTAAATTAGTTCAGAAGTAAAATGTGGCTTAACAAATCACATATTAAGTTAAATGGACTGACATATTAGGTGTTGACATGATTTGTAAATGACTTCCCCTTCCTCTGTCCCCCATACAGTCAAGTATTGCATTTCAAGCACAGATTCAACTACAAAGACCAAGGACTTTTTCGAAAGCCTCATAAAGACAGGCAGTGATTGGTACATGGGTAACAATAACAAATCAGACATTGAATATGTCTTTAAGAATGGTCAGGTTAATAATTATGCTGTGAATGATGCATTAAACCACCCAGACACATCAAAGATGCAGTAGTTCTTTTGAACTGAGCTTCAGGACATAGGCTTTTCAGGACATAGGAGTTTTTCAGGACATAGGAGTTTCATGCTTTATGGATGAACTTTTTTTAATGTTCTTTTTTATGTTCTTCCACTTTGAGTATTTTGTTTAGATCATTGACCAAAAATTACAATGAAATCCATTTTAATCCCACTTTCTAACACAATAAAATGTGCAGAAATCCAAGGGGATGTAGACCTTCTATAGGCACTTGTAAATCTACATGAATGCACATGTGCTGTGTCTCAGCATATTGTATTCACCTATGTTACACAATTTGTTTCAATTTGACAGTATTTCCAGCTATTTAAGGAAATGGTTACTAGGTCTAAGGAAGTAGTACGTATGATCTCTACATAATGTTGATGGTTTATCTGGCAGTTTCATGGCTACTTTGATCTGCTGCACCTTATTACATTTGTTTTGTAATTGGTCATTTTAATAGATAGGGGAAAATAAAATCAATCAATCAAATGCATTTATAAATGCATTTATAAATCCACTTTCAAGAAGAAAAAAAAACTTCTAATGCGATAGACCGTATATATATTTTTTTTAAGGTGGATTTACTTTTTGCCTGAGAAATGTGGATTGGTACGAGTTCCATTCAGCTATGGCTCTATATAAAACTGTAGATTTAAGGCGATTTTTCCTTGGCTTGGGTTCATAGATGCCCTGAATTTACTTGTCTGGTTTGGTGGTTATGCGTGTTGCTAGTATGTACTAAATGGCCTGAAGAATACTGTGTTTTTCTTTTAAATATAACATTCTTGAAGAAAATCAGAAGACTGGATAGTCATTTATTTTCAATGTGAAGCCATGAGAGATTCTGATGCATTTGGATAATATTCATACGGCTAGAGCAATGAAGAGCTAATCTGGCAGACATGTTTTGAGCCATTTGAGCTTTTTTATATCTTTCCTTGCTGCAGAAACTTCCTGTCATCCATACTCTTTAACCAATCATCTGTCATTTGTACTCGTAGAATGCCCTTCTTTGTATGCATGCTAGAAACCCGATATCAGACCATTACATGAGAACTGTAAAATATTAATTAAAGTAGTTTGCGATGTCATGTGGTTTTGTAATAAATATACCCTCTTATTCAACAAAAGAGGTAGATGTTTGAATTCCTACCCATTCAACGTTCTCCACAGTTTTTTCCCATCACCCTTTACTTCATCAATTTTGTGCTGATGGAATCCCTTCTCACAAGATTTCTTAATTTACAATAGCTTTGCTCATCAAACAGAGTAACAGATTTATCTGCTGCTTTTTTGGCATCATAATGTTGAATCATTGCATTTCTTAGCTCATCATCAATCCATGGGGCACCGTTTGACCTCACAGTGTATTTTACCTTAGGGCCTTTGGTATTGTAGTTTTCCTAGTGAGTGCAACCAAGTTATCATGACTACAACCTAGTGCCACTGATACAGGTTTAGAACAATGTTCAGCCATGTTAGTAAAAATATGATCGATACAAGTTGATGATGTGATATTGGACCTTTGGCTGAGGAAAGAGAGAGAGAGAGTGTTTGCAGACTGCATGTTGAAGGGGCTGTGTTGTCTACCATCACTCACTTCCGGAAGTTTACTCAAAAGACAAGTGAACGATCCCTTCACTTTGTTTTGTTATAACATCTTTGGTCTGACAGACATTCGCGTGACAACCAGAATGTCAGATGTCAACAAGCATGGTGTGACACATAGCTGACAATTAGCTTAGCATTAGCTCATCATTATCAGTACAACCTTGAAAAAAATATTTTACACACATCATATGTGTCCATTACAATCTATGCAAGAATCGGAATGCATTCATTTTTTATTTATTTTACCTTTATTTAACTGTTCTGACTGGAGATGCACAAATGTCTGCCTACTTGATCTGGAGAAACACTGGGGAGGTGCTTGGGCTCTCATCGAACAGAAGTTTGTCCGGCTCAGTAATGATATTTGGAACTCACACATGATGTAGATTATTTGAAATGATGAGTGCTTCTTACAGTCACCTTTTCATGTTATTTATGAAAATACTTTTCATTCAAATGATATGGTTTGGTTTCAATACTTAAAAACCAAATGGTAGGTCCATGTAGTCACAACAATACAGATGTTGGATGGATGGATGTTGGATAAATTGAGATTTTATTATAATTTGGAGCCGAGTTTTATTTATTTTTGTTGAACGTGGAGCAGTTATTAGCGGAGCAATGAGCAAGATTTTTGACTGCTCAACTCCGTTCACATACTCTGCTTCGTGGCAAGCAACACTGAACCATGCAAAAGAGCACCCGCTGTTCCATAGCAATGTGAGTAAGACCTTTGAAACAGGTTAACATTCAGGGCCATATGGATTACCAGGGCGCATACTCAGAGCATGTGCTGCCCAGCTCGCTAGTGTCTTCACTGACATGTTCAACCTCTCCCTGACCCAGTCTTTAATACCTACATGTTTCAAGCAAACCACCACAGTCCCTGTGCCCAAGAACGCCAAGGTAACCTGTCTAAATCACTATCGAGCCATAACACTGGTCATGGCTCACATCAACACCATCATCCCAGACACCCTGTACAGTACACACTTCAATTCACATACCACCACAACAGATCCACAGATGACACAATATCTATTGCACTCCACACTGCCCTTTCCCACTTGGGCATAAAGAACCACCTACGTGAGAATGTTTTTCATTGACTACAGCTCAGCGTTCAACACCATAGTTTTCTCCAAGCTCATCACTAAGCTAAGGACCCTTGCACTGAACACCTCCCTCTGCAACTGGATCCTGAACTTCCTGACGGGCTGACCCAGATGGTGAGGATAGGCAACAACAAATCCGCCACGTTGATCCTCAACACTGTGGCCCCACGTGGCCGCCCACGACTCCAACACCATCATTAAGTTTGACGATGACACGACAGCGGTAGGCCTGATCACCGACAACGATGAAACGGCCTATAGGTAAGAGGACAGAGATGTGGCAGTGTGGTGCCAGTGTAGTACATGGGGATGTTTCAAACATACTCCTCAGCATTAAGTGTCCCGCTTGCGTAGATTCATTAGCTAGCTTTGAGGTGGCACGATCTGCTAATATGCTTGAGGGAGGACAGTGTCACGCCCTGACCATAGAGAGCCTTTGTTTTTCTATGGTATAGTAGGTCAGGGTGTGACTGGGGGGTATTCTAGTTATTATTTTCTTTGTGGGGTTCTAGTTTAGTTTTTCTATGTTGGTGTTTGGTATGATTCCCAATTAGAGGCAGCTGGCAATTGTTGTCTCTAATTGGGGATCATATTTAAGTAGCATTTTTTTCCACCTGTGTTTTATGGGATATTGTTTTGAGTTAGTGCATGTAGCACCTCTGTAGTCACGGTTTGTTGTTTGTTTCATTCTTGCTTTATTGTTTTGTGCCTTTCACTAAATAAAGATGTGAAACCCAGATCACGCTGCACGTTGGTCCGAGTATGCTTCAAATGATCATGACAGACAGTCAGGAGTGTTGGTGAGGAAAAAGTCCAGATGTCGTACCGGGTATGGGCCGAATCGGGAGGAAGTGGTACTCGGTACTGTACTTTTCCATTATTTCTCTATTTTGTTTCTCTCTGCATTGTTGGGAAGGGCCCGTATGCATTTCACTGTTAGTCTACACCTGTTGTTTACGAAGCATGTGACGAATACAATTGATTTGATTTGTGAGGGAGAACTTATTTTTAAGAACGTGTTCATGCTTTTTATTTCTCATGAGAAAAGTCTTCAAATGCAATTTGGTTCCCTATCCTCTGAAAATGTATTAATGGTATTGCTAATTCATATCTGGCAACTTAATGTTTTTTTTATTTTTAAATGCCAATACCACATAAATATGTATTAGAAGTCAATGAATGAATACAATGAAAGAGCAAAGGACTTTGTGCTTTCTTGAAAAGGATACTTAAATTTTCTCTCCATTCCAGTCTCTTATCAAGAATCACTCTCTGCCAGGCACTAATCACATCAGACCACAGATCTGGTGACGTGAGATGTGGTCTATGACATTGGGATGTTTGACTGACTACACCTCAGCATTGGCTCTTCATGAAGGGAAGTGCTACAGTCTGTGTGATAACATTTCTTTCAGTGGACCCATAGAAAAGTCAGAATCCCTGCACATATTCACTTAGTTTGTTGTGCTTTAAACAAATGAATGACAATGAAAAATGAGGTCCAGCATGTTCAAAAGGTAGTAGATAATGAGAAATTAGGTTTTAATGTTTTAAAAGTTGCTTGCTTTATTTCTATACATTAAAAATCACACAAATACATCAAATTAAAACATGATCTAAGATGGCGCCGAAGAGGATGGCTGATGTTTTAAATGCTCCTAACCAGCTGTGCTATTTTGTTAGTTTTTGCTTTTTCCTTTAACGTGTCCGACGAGAAGGATATACTGCTTTCCCGGGAACAGGCCCAAATCCCTGTCATTTGTGTGAAGAAAAGACAGAGGAAAAGGTCGAGCTGCATTCTGAGAGTCCGTAGGCGAGCGAGTAAATTCCCACTGCCATCCGTTCTACTGGCTAACATACAATCATTGGAAAATAAAATTGATGACCTACAGTACGATTATCCTACCAACGGGACATTAAAAACTGTAATATCTTGTTTCCCCGAGTCGTGACTGAACGACGACACGGATAATATAGAGCTGGCGGGATTTTCCATGCACCGGCAGAACAAATAAGCTACGTCTGGTAAGACGAGGGGTGGGTGTGTGTGTCTATTTGTCAATAACAGCTGGTGCGCGATGTCTAATATTAAATAAGTCTTGCGGTATTGCTCGCCTGAGGTAGAGTACCTTATGATAAGCTGTAGACCACAGTATCTACCAAGATAGTTCTCATCTATATTATTCGTAGCCATCTATTTACCACCACAGACCGATGCTGGCACTAAGTGGCCGGGGACTTTAATGCAGGCAAACTTATATCAGTTTTACCACATTTTTACCAGCAAGTCACATTTGCAACCAGAGGAAAAACAACTCTAGACCACCTTTCCTCCCCACACAGAGATGCATACAAAGCTTTCCCTCGCCCTCCATTTGGCAAATCTGACCATAATTCTATCCTCCTGATTCCTGCTTACAAGAAAAAACTAAAGCAGGAAGTACCAGTGACTCGCTCAATACAGAAGTGGTCAGATGACGCGGATGCTACACTACAGGACTGTTTTGCTAGAACAGACTGGAATATGTTCCGGGATTCATCCAATGGTATTGAGGAGTATACCACCTCAGTCATCGGCTTCATCAAAAGTGCATCGACGACGTCATCCCCACAGTGACCATACGTACATATCCCAACCAGAAGCCATGGATTACAGGCAATATCTGCATCAAGCTAAAGGCTAGAGCTGCCGCTTTCAAGGAGCAGGACACTAATCCAGATGCTTACAAGAATTTCAATCAGATCACCATAGTCCCTGTGCCCAAGGAAGCGAAGGTAACCTGCCTAAATTATTACTGCCCCGTAGCACTCACATCTGTAGCCATGAAGTGCTTTGAAAGGCTGGTCATGGCTCACTTAAACAGCATCCTCCGGATACCCTACACCCACTCCAATTCGCATACTGCCCCAACAGATCCACAGATAACGTAATCTCAATCACACTGCCCTTTCCCACCTGGACAAAAGGAATTCCTATGTGAGAATACTGTTCATTGACTACAGCTCAGCGTTCAACACCGTAGTGCCCATGAAGCCCATCACTAAGCTAAGGACTCTGGGACTCCCTCTGCAAATGGATCCTGGACTTCCTGACTGGCCGCCCCCAGGTGGTAAGGGTAATCAACACCAAGTCTGCCACGTTGATCCTCAACACTGGTGCCCCTCAGGGGTGTTTACTTAGTTCCCTCCTGCACTCCCTGTTCACCCATGACACCATGACCAAACACGACTCCAACATCATTAAGTTTGCTGACAACACATGCTTGCTGACGTGGTATGCCTGATCACCGACAACGATAAGACAGCCTATAAGGAGGAGGTCAGAGAACTGTCAGTGTGGTGCCCGGACAACAACCTCTTCCTCAATGTGAGCAAGACAAAGGAGCTGATCGTGGACTACAGGAAAAGGCGGGCCGAACACTCCCCCATTTAGATCGACAGGAATGTGGTGGAGCGGGTCGAGAGTTTTAAGTTACTTTGTGTCCACATCACCAACAAACTATCATGGTCCAAACACATTAAGACAGTCGTGAAGAAGGCACGACAAAACATTTGCCCCATCAGGAGACTGAAAAGATTTGGCAAGGGTCCCCAGATCCTCAATTTTTTTTACAGCTGCACCATCGTACGGCCCTGGGGCCAAGCTTCCTGCCATCCAGGACCTATATAATAGGCGGTGTCAGAGGAAAGCCCATAAAATCATCAGACTCCAGTCACTCAAGTCATAGACTGTTTTCTCTATTACCGCACGGCAAGCAGTACCAGAACGCCAAGTCTAGGACCAAAAGGCTCTTTAACAGCTTCTACCCCCAAGCCATAAGACTGCTGAACAATTAATCAAATGGCCACCGGACTATTTACATTGACCCCCCTCCATTTCTTTGTACACTGCTGCTACTCGCTGTTTATTATCATGCATAGTCACTTCACCCCTACCTACATGTACAAATTACCTCAACGAACCTGTACCCTCGCACACTGACTCGGTACCGGTACCTCCTGTATATAGCCTCGTTATTGTTATTTTATTGTGTTACTTTTTATAATTTTTTACTTGAGTTTATTTGGTAAAACATTTCTTAACTCTTCTTGAACTGCACTGTTGGTTAATAAGGGCTTGTAAGTAAGCATTTCACGGTAAGGTCTACACTTGCTGTATTTGGCGCATGATAAAGTTACAGTAGGAATGAAAGAGTCTGTTACAGTTCCCTATTTAAAAAGCCTTTCAACTCTCGAACATTTCTGTTACTGTATATCACAAGCATCAAAAAACAAAACCCTGCCATGCAATCAATACACTGTACTATACACTCCTTTGACATTTTAAATGATACTTAACACTAGAAAAGCCTAGAGGGACCCCCTTCAAGCCAATGATGAGTCTTTCAGATGTCAATATTCTAACAGTCTAATAAATACATGTGATGTCTGCTATTGGTAAAATAATAATTTGTTTGT
This sequence comes from Salvelinus namaycush, assembly GCF_016432855.1. Classification (NCBI taxonomy): domain Eukaryota; kingdom Metazoa; phylum Chordata; class Actinopteri; order Salmoniformes; family Salmonidae; genus Salvelinus; species Salvelinus namaycush. The sequence goes on along the minus strand of NC_052323.1, from coordinate 17,949,240 downwards.
GTTTAAGAAGGTAGGTAGCATTAGAATATGCAAGAAAATGTATTTCGAAAAAACATCTTTTTCATTAGTTTATGTAACAGTATGAACAAAATAAAAAGCACTAAATCACTACAATTCAAGTTTTAAAATCCATGAAATAAACATCATCACATTGATCATTCACTATTCATGTTGTTAAAGGCAGGTCTGAAGGAACATAATGAAAATAAGAAAATAAATGTCAAAAGAATAGAATGGTCTTTTTTTGGTTTAAATACATTACTGTGCTTTGAGTTTCAAGATTAAAAGAGTGATAAGCAGTATTATATCGTCATTATTTCATAAGGTAATCTCAAAGCCTGGTTGATCCCCATAGCAACTCTTAGAGGAGGGTGTTGATGTTCTAAGTCCCACCGTGATCCACCTGAGAGACTTCATATTCCTCTGCTTACTGACCATCATCATCGAGAGAGAGAGAGAATTAAGCAGAATAAAAAGAAAAATGTTTAAAACAAATATAGACCTTAATTGAAAGGTACAATATATGGTTACTGACCTTGTTCTTGTACAAGTTTTCTTCTTGTAGAAACAGTATGATCCCACACAGATTGTCAGCAGAATGAAGACTTCAGCAAGTTGGAAATAAACAAACACATTGAACCCTGTTCCTGTGGAAAAGAGAGACAAAATAACACTTATATTAAGAAGGGAACAGTAAACATAGCCAGACGCTAAAATAGATCTTAGTTCTAACTTGGTTCTATTTTAGACACTTGACACGCTGCAAGTCCCCAGTACCGGTGCGTGAGTAAAATCACTGAGGAAGCCAAGTCAGACTAAAAAGCCTTATTACAACCTATGTGTTGTGATAATTGGTGTTTGCTCTATAACGTGTTAGTTCATATGTCTTGTGACCATGATATATAAGAAGACACAGTGGCAGAATAAATTCAACAACACATTTGTTTCATCACAAAACCGGACAGCAACATCTGTCTGGTGAAGTCCACAAAGCAAATTGCATCTAATAAACAGTTACATGACCTACAGCATGGTCATGCAAGTTAATGTTTCCAACATTTTCGGACTACTAAACAACTATTGATTTAAAACCAGAGAGTCAACGCAAGTCGAAAAGAAAACAGGAGCTGCCTCCACTATTCCAGCACCATTTCAACTTCAACATCATCAAATCACCTCTGCTTAGTCTAACACAGTGACAACTAAAAGATACCAAAAATAATTTAGTCCAATTAACGTAAGCTAAATATGATGTGGCTGTCCATGGTTCTGATTTCTGTCTGTGTGTGTGTGTATGTTTGTATGCGTGCAAGTAGAAAAAACGTGTTGACTCACCCCACTTGTAGAGAAACGGCAATGTCCTCCATCCTCCTCTCTTTTATGTTGATGAAACAGTCTATCACTCTGTCATACAGTACACGCTTTTATTTTTTGTTGTCCTAGGCTACCTGGCTAAAATGCTTGCTCGCTAGCCTAACTTTCTTGAATTGGCAACATAAGCTAGTTAACATTAGCCTTCTACATCTAATTACATATTGAACTTCCATCCTCTCAGGCCAGGGGCACAATGTATGAATTTATGATTGGATCAGAATCGCCTTTATAATCATTGGCCGGTACATAGAATTAAGTAAAACCACAAGTCCAAATCCCTATCTCCATCCATGGCTAATTTAGGAAAGGGACAATTTTAGCCAGCTATCTAGCCAACGGAGGACAACAACACAATGAGATGCAACAATTCAAGTTCTTTCTGCTCTCGATGCATTGTGATAGGAGTGAAACCAAATCCAAACTGGCTTCCCTTTACACTTTTTTGTTGTTGCGCCAGCAGTGGTGGAAAAAGTACTCAATTATCATACTTGAGTAAAAGTAAAGATACCTTAAAAGAAAATGACTCAAGTAAAAGTCACCCAGTAAAATACTATTTCAGTAAAGTCTAAAAGTATTTGGTTCTAAAAATACTTATAGAAGTATCAAAAGTAAATGTTATTGCTAAAATATACTTAAGTAATTTCAAATTCCTTATATTAAGCAAACCGGACAGCACGATTTTCTTGTTTTTTAAATTTACTGATAGCGAGGCACACTACAAGACTCAAACATAATTTACAAACAAAGCATATAGTACTTTAAAGTATTTTTACTTAAGTACTTTACACCACTGTGCTTCAGGACCATTCTCAGTTGAGGTACTTCAGTTTAGATGATTGGCTATTATTTTATACTTTTTTATTATGGGAGACCAAATGCTCGCTGGCTTCCCTTGCATTCAAGGCGGCAACAATGTCACACTCTTTTTAACCAGACAACATCGGATAGATGGCCTACTAATCGCTCGCGCAGATGCTTACTCTGGTGAGATACTTTCAGCCTATTACGAATTGGCATCCATGAATATAAGCCACTGCAAGTCCCACCTCAACCATCTTCTTTTTACGATCATATACCCATGTGGGTGATTGAAAGACGAACAAGGTCCACAGTCCAGCAGGGGTTGGAACAGAAATTATTTTCCAATTGTTTCGTTCTGAACAGTACTGTTATAGTGTGGACAGTATATAAATAATTTCATTGAATATGAATTGCACTTACCTGCAGTATAGTATGATTGCTATTCATGTGTACATGGTTATTATTGGCACTGGCATTGACCGTGACCTTTCCCCTTTGATGAGGTCATCACCCAGAGTCGGATCTGTTCAATGCGACTCTTCCACATGTTGAGTGGGCTGTATCACTTTGCTGTATTTTGTATCGTTTGTACATGGCTGTACACCTTTTATTTATTCGGTTGAAAGTAAAGGAAAGTAATATTTAATTGTTTGTGGGCATTCCTTGTCAACAAGTCCCATTATTTTTTTTTAGTTCTGTCCCGACTAGAAACATAAAGTTCTGAACCGGTTCGAACCCAAAAACAGTAACGGTTTATATTGTTATTTTCTGCTCCTTTAAAATCTCTGAAATAATTTTTTTACATTTAGCTCGACATTAAATGACTTCACCAATGGATAGAGCAGCTTGCTATGAAGCGGGCAAGCCATGTACATTCATTGGACAGACAAGTGTAGTGTAAAGTGCGAAATGCGACTGAAATTTTGTGGGTGATGAGAGTACTGGTAATGAAGCGTTGGGCATCTTGTTGTTATGACATATATTATCTGAATTAGGCCCCCAGAAGTATACCTTTGGAGGAGCGGCTTCTATGACGGAACTTTGATTGTCTTTTAAATTCAGAGTTGGCTTAACTAACATTGGACTAAAGCTAGGCCTTGATCATAACTCTCCGTTCCATTAAAGTACACATAATGCCAGCTAGAGTTTGAGATCTAGACCAGAGCTTGCTAAGTTAGCTAGCTAACAAGCTTATACATCTTACCTTTTTGTAGTTAATAAATCTAATATGAAACGTGATAACTATAGTATCCTTAACTAGCAGTGAAAAAGTTCATCCATTCTTCTCTAATTAAAAATCTCTCTCCCTAATTTGTGAATGAAGCTTGTAACATCAGTAGCTAGAGTAGACTATGCTTCGGAGGGAGGGGCAGGTAACCTATACACACGCACACACTGGCAAAGATTTTCAACTGGCAGGCAGGCAGACACTGGAATACGTTTCTGAGTGGCAAAGTGAGGGTTTACTGTATTTTTTGTGGGACTGGAAAAATAGAATTCCCTTGCTTTTAAATAGCCATCACTAGCCGGCTTCCACCCGGTTACGCAACCCTGCACCTTAGAGGCTGCTGCCCTATATACATAGACTTGGAATCACTGGCCACTTTAATAATGGAACACTAGTCACTTCAATAATGTTTACATACTGCTTTACTCATCTCATATGTATATACTGTATTATATTCTACTGTATTTTAGTCAATGCCACTCCGACATCTAATATATTTCTTAATGTTGTGAATTGTTAGACAGTTGCTTCGCGGTCTGATGGAGGGGTTCCAGGCCACGGCCGAACGTCACGACCAAGCATTGGAGTAGGCAAGTCTGTGGGTTGCCTACTAGGCAGCCTACCACAACGGTAACCATTCAGCCCCTCAGTAACCCAGCGAGAAGCAGCCGTCACTCCGGTTTCCCGAGAACCCGCTTACCTCCCCCGGAGCGCTTTGATGGAGAATCGGACACCTGTCGGGCGTTTCTCGCTCAGTGTTCCCTTGTCATGTAGCTGCAGCCTTCCTCCTTCCCCTCGGACCGCTCTAAGATAGCGTACCGCTGATGTCCAGGAGGGCCCTCGCCTGGGCTATGGCCGTTAGGGAACAACAGTCGGCCGTTTGTTTCAGTCTGGAGGAATTTGTGGCGGAGGTAAAAAAAGTTAAGAGTTTCTGGTGTCCGGGAGAGAGGCTGTTACTCCAGCTTCGGCAGGACTCCCTCAGTGTAGCAGACTATGCGGTGGATTTCCGCACGCTAGCAGCGGAGGGTGCCTGGAACCCGGAAGCGCTGTTCAACACGTTCCTGCACGGATTATCGGGGGAAGTAAAGGAAGAGCTTGCAGCCTGGGAGCTACCGTGGATCTCGACTCACTCATCGCTTTAACCATCCGGATCGATGGTCAGCTACGGGAACGTAGGAGGGAGAAGAGGTCTGATTGCGGTTCCAATCGCTCACTCAAGGATCCCACCTTGCATCTGAGGAACTCCGGAAGTTCCCAGCGTCTACGTCCCCGAGAGGATCCGAGCTTACCCAAGTTCCTCCAAGAGCCTCCGAAGACTGACGATTCACCTCTTACCGAGCCGATGCAGCTCGGCAGGGCTAGGCTGTCTCCAGCCAAACACGTACACAGACTTGACACCCAGAGTTGTCTGTATTGTGGTACTGCTGGTCATTTTGTGTCTACCTGTCCCTTCAAGAGACCTAGCTCATTCATTGGAGTGAGTACACTGGTGGGTCTTAAAGATAATTGTTCTTCTCCCCTTACTCGCCCCCCTCTCCATGCCAGCTGTGGGGCAAACAGTCCAAGTCTCTCCAGGTACTCATCGACTGGGGGGCCGATGTGAGTCTTATGGACGGGTCAAGTTGGAGTTGTGGGTCAAGTTGGAGCTGTGGATGCACGTGGTAGTAAAAAGGGGTCTTACTGGAGTGAACATCCCCCCCCCCCCCCCCCCCACTAAAGGTAGGACCAGAAGCCATAACATCCTGAGGAGCTGCCCAGTGCCTGAGAATTGCGACAGCAAAAGGGGCAGAGTAGGGAGAGGTCAACAAAGAGTAACTAAAGGCCTTTATTGGTTTAACCCTCATCGACGACATGGAGAAAAGGTGAGATGTCTCCACACGGGAGCTATTTTTGGATCCACTGCAGAATCCAATGTATAAGGCCACCATGTCGGTCTGAAGATATGAGGATATCCGTCGCTACCTGAGGCTTGATGACAAGAGGACCAGAGTGTTCAGAGAAGCCTGGCAGCCTTCCGGTATGTGTGAGACCTTTTCCTAGCAAACTGTAGAGGAAGGTTCATCTCCAGTGACTGCGTCACTGTGGATGAGCAGCTTTCCTCCAGACATGACGCTTGGCATTCCATCCAAAGACTTCAATTTTGGTTTCATCAGACCAGATAATCTTGTTTCTCATGGTCTGAGAGTTCTTTAGGTGCCTTTTGGCAAACTCCAAGCGGGCTGTCATGTGGCTTTTACTGAGGAGTGGCTTAAGGCTGGCCACTCTACCATAAAGGCCTGATTGTTGGCGTGCTGCAGAGATGGTTGTCTTTCTGGAAGGTTCTCCCATCTCCACAGAAGAACTGAGTCAATGTAAAGATGTGGGGTGATGAAAGAGAGCCATGCCACCACCACTCAGAGCCGCCAGAGCCAGAAGAGGTGCCAGCTCTGCCCAAGAGCAAATGATAGTAAAGTCAGCTGCTGGTGTTCTCAGTGCAACACACCCGTCTGCAAAGAGCACAGTCACATGCTTGTTGTTTGTAACAAATGCATGGACCAAGACAGCATGAGTAAGCATCACAAAGACGCACACTTTGTTCCTTTTAGTGTTCATGTTTTCTAAATTCACAACAATTATTGTTGGTGTTGTCGTTTATATTGATGATGAACTTTGGATTTTCCAATAAATGTTTTGAAATATTATAAAACATGCTTAAGGTGGTTTTATTTAGTTGTTCATACTAAAAGGTTGAATGTGAAACTTTGATTGTAAGATTTATTGTAAGAATATTATGCTAATATTTTCAATTGCTGTTATGAATTTTCATAATATGTTATCATTGAAATGAGTATCAAACTGTTGAAGAGCGAGAAAAAACATTTCAAACAATAAAATAATTATTGAAAGATCCAAAATCATCACTCAAAATAATTATGTTCCACAAAATGGATAATATTTTAGACCCACAGATATTGCGTATTTTAAAACACAGATATTACATTATCGGGTAATTTTGACCCAGCATATGCATTCTTGGGGCGCCATGTTTACTATGCATCCTGGGGTTAAATCTTTCAAAAGTAGAGGACTTTCAGGACCATGTCTTGTTGCACTACAGTTAATCAGGAGATAAAGAAGGCATTGTCATGGTACTCTGGACACATTTTTTTAGGAAAACAGTTTTGAGAGAAATATTACTTTAATTCAGAGAGCGCTATTGTAGGAAACTACATGAGCTCCTTTAACAGTTATTATACATTTTCGCAAGTTTTTTGAATTTTAAACACTTTTTTGAAAGTGTGATCCTTTGCTCTAGACAAGGGCATTTCCTGGCACAGTGCCCACATGGAAATGAATAATATAAATATAATAAACCTTTAAAAATTCCCCTAGATGTATTTTTTGGGCTCAAATAATGACAAATATTATTTATTTTTTGTTTCCCTGCCAGACAAGGATTGTTCCAACTTTCAATAATCCCTATATATTTTGGGGGTGTGAGGTAGCCTAGTGGTTAGAGCATTGGTGCAGTAAACGAAAGGTTGCTAGATCAAATCCCTGAGCTGAAAAGGTAAAAATCTGTCATTCTGCCCCTGAACAAGGCACTGTTCAGGGGCAGTAATTGTAAATAAGAATTTGTTTTTAACTGACTTGCAAGGTTAAGTAAAATACAGTCATGTAGCTATCTTTTTTAAGATGTTTAGCTCCTTACCTCCAATTATCAGTTGTACTCCTCTGATGCTCAAACGTTTTCCATCTGAATCATAGATTTCTAAGACATATTCACCAGAATCACTCTTTTCTGTGTTAGATATCCTAAATGTCCCGTTGTTGATAAAGAACTCTGATCTAGCTTTAATGGGGTCATGGATTCTCACTGTGTTGTTTTTCATTCTGAATATCTTTATACTAGCACCAGTGGTGTCAGTTCAGATACTGTAGTGTCAGTCAGCTGGAGATAGACAGTTCCTCCCAGACCTCCATAACACTGACATCCATCCTCCCTAGCATCACAGGAGGAGGTCAACATCCCTGAGGACAAAGTTGAACATTGTGTCACAATTCTGACACAACTGGTATAAGTGGATAGAGTGAAAATATGTTACTGTCATAACTATGACTGAACTGGAGTGCTTTTTTGTAATTTAATTGTCTGATACTGAGTTGACAATAACTTCAAAGATGACTTCTACAATGAGTGGGATACAGCAGAAAACATTGTTGAAAGGAACAATCAGATGGAGCAGACTCAGGTTTGCCAGGAATATGCATATCTTTTATCAACAATATATTTTCCAAACACCAATTATGCTGTTGCAATGATAAGGGCACACAAGCCATCTAAAGTTATACTCAGACATGGTTGGAATGGAAAACCTCTAACTCTCTACCTCCATCCTGTCTCCATATAGCCATAGTCTTCACAGTCTGAAAATAGTAGGCTCTTGCATAATGAGCTACGACACAAATAAAGACGTAACTTACCATGAGACACTCGTGCGATCATCACCAACAATCCAAAAACAGCCTCCATGTCTCTCTCTTCACTCCCTAATTCAATTAACAGACTTCAAATGAGCCCCAAAAAGACATTTCCTTTACTGTTGTCCACAAGTCTGGCTATGCAAGTCAAACTGAGAAAAAGCTGCAACTGAAACCTCTTGATGTGTTGTCTTCCTCGTTCTAGAATGAACAGTTCTGATATTAGCTAGCCCCCTTTCCTCTGACAAAAGGGTGCGGAAACACAAGTGTGTAATTTAACTTCCTTACTTTGATAAAACAATGACACATTTGTCTCTAGACAAGTAGTCTTCAAATTTAGTTATCAAATCCAGAGCAAATATTATCATATTCCAATACACAATAGGGGAGACTGGGGAACAAAGTAACACGAGGCACAAAGTAACAACACAGTAACTCAGATTAGAAATGACGTAGAAAGCTGTTACTCAATCTGTTAATGCTTGGTTAGTGTATCTACATAACTAGGACGTTTTGCTTCAATCCATAAATAGTGTTTTTTATTAACAATAAATATTTTTTCAGGCTGAATTCTAAATATTTTTGCCTTCTCTCTTTCTTGATTATTGACCTCCAGATCATTCCCCATGTATTTAATCATATATCAGTTTTACAGTGGAACATTCCCCATGTATCTAATCATATATCAGTTTTACAGTGGAACATTCCCCATGTATCTAATCATATATCAGTTTTACAGTGGAACATTCCCCATGTGTCTAATCATATATCAGTTTTACAGTGGAACATTCCCCATGTGTCTAATCATATAGCAGTTTTACAGTGGAACATTCCCCATGTATTTAATCATATATCAGTTTTACAGTGGAACATTCCCCATGTATTTAATCATATATCAGTTTTACAGTGGAACATTCCCCATGTGTCTAATCATATAGCAGTTTTACAGTGGAACATTCCCCATGTATCTAATCATATATCAGTTTTACAGTGGAACATTCCCCATGTGTCTAATCATGTATCAGTTTTACAGTGGAACGTTCCCCATGTATTTAATCATATATCAGTTTTACAGTGGAACATTCCCAATGTATCTAATCATGTATCAGTTTTACAGTGGAACATTCCCCATGTATCTAATCTTACAGTGCCTTCGGAAAGTATTCAGACCCTGTGACACCTTTGGCCGTGATTACAACCGAGATTCTTCTTGGGTATGATGCTACAAGCTTGGCACACCTGTATTTGGGCAGTTTCTCCCCAATCTTCGCTGCAGATCCTCCCAAACTCTGTCAGGTTGGATGGGGAGCGTTGCTGCACAGCTATATTCAGGTCTCTCCAGAGATGTTTGATCAGGTTCAAGTCTGGGCTCTAGCTGAGCCACTCAAGGACATTCAGAGACTTGACCCAAAGCCACTCCTGCGCTGTATTGGCTGTGTGCGCAGGGTTGTTGTCCTGTTGGAAGGTGAACCTTCGCCCCAATCTGATGTCCTGAGCGCTCTGGTGTAGGTTTTCATTAAGGATCTCTCTGTACTTTGCTCCGTTCATCTTTTCCTCTGTCCTGACTAGTCTCCCAGTCCCTGCCGCTAAAAAACATCCACACAGCGTGATGCTGCCATCACCATGCTTCACCGTAGGGATGGTGCCAGGTTTCCTCCAAACGTGACGCTTGGCATTCAGGCCAAAGAGTTCATGCTTGGTTTAATCAGACCATAAAATCTTGTTTCTCATGGTCTGAGAGTCTTTATGTGCCTTAAGGCAAACTCAAAGCGGGCTATCATGTGCCTTTTACTGAGGAGTTTCTTCCGTCTGGCCACTCTACCACTGACCAAGGCCCTTCACCCCCGATTGCTCAATGACTGGAACGAATTGCAAAAATCTCTGAAGCTGGAGTCTTTTATCTCCCTCTCTAACTTTAAGCACAAGCTGTCAGAGCAGCTTATCGATCACTGTACCTGTACACAGCCAATCTGTAAATAGCACAACCAACTACCTCATCCCCATATTACTACCTATTTATTGCCTACCTCCTTACTCTTCTACATTTGCACACACTGTACATAGATTCTTTCTATTTTTCTTTTGTGTTATTGACTGTACGTTTGTTTGTGTAACTCTGTGTTGTTGTTTTTGTCGCAACTGCTCTGCTTTATCTTGGCCAGGTCGCAGTTGCAAATGAGAACTTGTTCTCAACTAGCCTACCTGGTTAAATAAAGGTGAAATAAATAAATAAAAAATCAGAGATTGTTCTCTGTTTCACGGAAACACAGCTCTCTCGGGATATGTTGTCGGAATCGGTTCAGCCACCGGGCTTCTCCGTGCATCACGCCAACAGAGATAAACACTTCTCTGGGAAGAGGAAGGGCGGGGGTGTATGCTACATGATTAACGACTCATGGTGTAATCATAACAACATACAGGAACTCAAGTCCATCTGCTCACCCACCCTAGAATTCCTCACAATCAAATGCCGGCCATATTACCTTCCAAGAGAGTCAGTTATCGTCACAGCTGTTTACATTCCCTCCCAAACAGACGCCAAGATGGCCCTAAAGGAACTTCACTGGACTCTATGTAAACTGGAAACCATATATCCTGAGGATGAATTTATTGTAGCTAGGGATTTTAGCACAGCACATTTGAGAACAAGGCTACCTAAATTTCATCAGCATATTGATTGCACTACGCACGGGGTAAAACATTCGACCACTGCTACTCTAACTTCCGCAATGTATACAAAGCCCTCCCCCTCCCTCCCTTCGGCAAATCCGACCACAACGTCATCTTGCTCCTACCGTCCTGTAGGCAGAAACAAACAGGATGTACCAGTGACTAGAACCCTTCAATGCTGGTCTGACCAATCAGAATCCACGCATCAAGATTGTTTTGATCACGCGGATTGGGATATGTTCCGGTCAGCCTCAGAGAATAACATCGACCTGTACGCTGTCTCGGTGAGTGAATTTATAAGGAAGTGCGTTGGAGATGTTGTACCCACTGTGCCTATTAAAACCTACCCTAACCAGAAACCGTGGATGGATGGCGGCATTCGCGCAAAACTGAAAGTGCGAACCACTGCATTTAACCATGGAAAGATGTCTGGGAATATGACTGAATATAAACAGTGTACTTATTCCCTCCGCAAGGCAATCAAACAAGCGAAATGCCGGTACAGGTACAAAGTGGAGTCGCAATTCAACGGCTCAGACATGAGACGTATTTGGCAAGGACTACAAAAAGAAAACCAGCCACGTCACGGACACCGACATCACGCTTCCAGACAAACTAAACACCTTCTTTGCCCGCTTTGAGGATAATACAGTGCCACCCTCACAAGGCTGCTGGCCCAGATGGCATCCCTAGCCACGTCCTCAGAGCATGCACAGACCAGCTGGCTGATGTGTTTACGGACATATTCAATCGCTCCCTATCCCAGTCTGCTGTCCCCACATGCTTCAAGATGAACCACTATGGTTCCTGTACTCAAGAAGGCAAAGATAACTGAACTAAATGACTACCACCTCATAGCGCTCACTTCTGTCATCATGAAGTGCTTTGAGAGACTAGTCAAGGATCATATCATCTCCACCTTACGGCCACCCTAGACCCACTTCAGTTTGTGTACCTCCCTAACAGGTCCACAGACGATGAAGTCGCCATAACACTGCACACTGCCCTATCCCATCTGGACAAGAGGAATACCTATGTAAGAATGCTGTTCACTGACTATAGCTCAGCATTCAACACCATAGTACCCTCCAAGCTCATCATCAAGCTGGAGGCCCTGGGCCTCAAACCCGCCCTGTGCAATTGGGTCCTGGACTTTGACGGGCCGCCCCCAGGTGGTGAAGGTAGGAAACAACATATCCACCTCACTGACCCTCAACACTGGGGCCCCACAAGGGTGTGTGCTCAGCCCCCATCCTGTACTCCCTGTTCACCCACGACTGCATGGCCATGCACGCCTTCAACTCAATCATCAAGTTTACAGACGACACAACAGTAGTGGGCTTGATTACCAAAAACAACGAGACAGCTTACAGAGAGGAGGTGAGGGCACTAGGAGTGTGGTGTCAGGAAAACAACCTCTCACTCAACGTCAACAAAAGGTGATGATCATGGACTTCAGGAAAGAGCAGAGGGAGCATCCCCCTATCCACATCCAAGGGAGAGCAGTGGAGAAAGTGGAAAGTTTTAAGTTCCTCGGCGTACACATCATTGACAAACTTAAATGGTCCACCCACACAGACAGTGTGGTGAAGAAGGCGCAACAGCCCCTCTTCAACCTCAGGAGGCTGAAGAAATGTGGCTTGTCACCCAAAACCCTGACTAACTTATACAGATCCACAAGAGAGCATCCTGTTGGGCTGTATCACAGCCTGGTACGGCAACCGCTCCACCCTCAACCGCAAGGCTCTCCGGAGGATGGTGCGTTCTGCACAACTACCTGCCCTCCATGACACCTATAGCACCCGATGTCACAGGAAGGCAAATAATATGATCTAGGACAACAACCTCCCGAGCCACTGCCCGTTCACACCGCTACCATCCAGAAGGCGAGGTCAGAACAGGTGCATCAAAGCTTGGACTGACAGACTGAAGAAAAGCTTCTATCTCAAGGCCATCAGACTGCTAAACAGCCATCACTAACTCATAGAGGCTGTTGCCTACATGGAGACCCAATCACTGGCCACATTAACAAATGGATCACTAGTCACTTTAAACAATGCCACTTTAAATAATGCCAGTTTTAATAATGTTTACATATCTTACATTACTCATATCATATGTACAGTTGAAGTCAAAAGTTTACATACACTTAGGTTGGAGTCTTTAAAACTCATTTTTCAACCACTCCACACATTTCTTGTTAACAAACTATAGTTTTGGCAAGTCGGTTAGGACATCTACTTTGTGCATGACACAAGTAATTTTTCCAACAATTGTTTACAGACAGATTATTTCACTTATCATTCACTGTATCACAATTCCAGTGGGTCAGAAGTTTACATAGCTTGGAAAATTCCAGAAAATGATGTCATGGCTTTAGAAGCTTCTGATAGGCTAATTTACATAATTTGAGTCAATTGGAGGTGTACCTGTGGATGCATTTCAAGGCCTACCTTCAAACTCAGTGCCTCTTTGCTTGACATCATGGGAAAATCAAAAGAAATCAGCCAAGACCTCAGAAAAAAAATGTAGACCTTCACTAGTCTGGTTCATCCTTGGGAACAATTTCCAAACGCCTGAAGGTACAACGTTCATCTGTACAAACAATAGTATGCAAGTATAAACACCATGGGACCACGCAGCTGTCATACCGCTCAGGAAGGAGACGCATTCGGTCTCCTAGAGATGAACGTACTTTGGTGCGAAAAGTGCAAATCAATCCCAGAACAGCAAAGGACCTTGTGAAGATGCTGAAGGAAACAGGTACAAAAGTATCTATATCCACAGTAAATGAGCCCTATATCGACATAACCTGAAAGGCCACTCAGCAAGGAAGAAGCCACTGCTCCAAAACCGCCATAAAAAAGCCAGACTACGGTTTGCAACTGCACATGGGGACAAAGATCGTACCTTTTGGAGAAATGTCCTCTGGTCTGATGAAACAAAAATAGAACTGTTTGGTCATAATGACCATCGTTATGTTTGGAGGAAAAAGGGGGATGCTTGCAAACCGAAAAACACCGTCCCAACCATGAAGCACAGGGGTGGCAGCATCATGTTGTGGTGATGCTTTGCTGCAAGAGGGACTGGTGCACTTCACAAAATAGATAGCTTCATGAGGATAGAAAATGATGTGGATATATTGAAGCAACATCTCAAGACACCAGTCAGGAAGTTAAAGCTTGGTCGCAAATGGGTCTTCCAAATGGACAATGACCCCAAGCATACTTTCAAAGTGTTGGCAAAATGGCTTAAGGACAACAAAGTCAAGGTATTGGAGTGGCCATCACAAAGCCCTGACCTAAATTCTATAGAACATTTGTGGGCAGAACTGAAAAAGTGTGCCGAGCAAGGAGGCATACAAACCTGACTCAGTTTCACCAGCTCTGTCGGGAGGAATTGGCCAAAATTCACCCAACTTATTGTGGGAAGCTTGTGGAAGGCTGCCCGAAAAGTTTGACCCAAGTTAAACAATTTAAAGGCATAGCTACAAAATACTAATTGAGTGTATGTAAGCTTCTGACCCACTGGGAATGTGATGAAAGAAATTAAAGCTGAAATAAATCATCCTCTCTACTATTATTCTGACATTTCACATTCTTAAAATAAAGTGGTGATCCTAACTGACGTAAAACAGGGATTTCTTACTAGGATTAAATGTCAGGAATTGTGAAAAACTGAGTTCAAATGTATTGGGTGCTAAGGTGTATGTAAACTTCCGACTTCAACTGTATATACTGTATTTTATACCATCTATTGCACCTTGACTATGCCGCTCGGCCATTGCTCAGCCATATATTTATATGTACATATTCTCATTCACTCCTTTTAGATTCATGTGTATTAGGTAGTTGTTGGGGAATTGTTTGATTACTTGTTAGATATTACTGCACTATCCAAACCGGAAGCACAAGCATTTCACTACACTCACATTAACATCTGCTAACCATGTGTATGTGATCAATAAGGTTTGATTTGACAGTGTTAGAATAAAAAACAAAACAAGGCATTGATTTATACCGCTTTAATGGCATATTATAGATTTTATGTATTTCTATCAAATCAAAACTAGAATTTGTATTCAAAACAAAGGTTGTAAAAGTATGCTAGACATTTATAGAGTAAATCATATCTAGCTTGATGATTCTGTGACAAAGGGTGAATTAGCTATTTATTTATACAGCTTTAAATTGCATTTTAAAGATTTGATGCATTTCCATCAAATCAAACTTTATATTTTATTCAAAACAAATGTTGTAAAAGTATGCTAGACATTTATAGAATACACCATATCTAGTTTTATGTTTCTGTGACAATCAATTAATTAGTTATTGATTTTTACAGTTTTAAATGGCTTTTGGAGAATGTCTGTTGAATGTCTGAATGTGTGAATATAAAACCAACTTTACCTAGCTTGTCACAACACCCATACCGCTAGCCAGCTACTATAGCTGGCTAATGTTGGCTAGTTAGCTAGCTTGCTAAATAGCGATTTTCGTAAATTAACTTTGTGACAGAAAAATATGCATAACCATTTGTCTCTACATTAACTAACATAATCCTCTCAACTGTAAAAAATTTTTTGCATGATTCGTTATGATTCGTTCCATCGTAGTATTCTTGTCAGCCATCGTCTCCAGCGTTGGGTCACACAGCGTCAAATTCATCATGGGAAACACTCGATATGACTTTGCATAAAGTTGGGAAAAGTGGACAATACCCAATCAGTGCATCCGCAGTGGCAGCACTACAATTCCCATCATGCACACGGTCTTGGGCGGATAGACACTCATGGGCCAAAGTTGAAAGTTTACCATGCCCGATGTGAAGAATGAAAGCATGCACACCGATGTGGCCGAGTTTATTAAATTAGTTAAAATGTAACGTTATCTTGTTGTGTTTGTGTTAACGTCTGAATATGTATTTAAGGAAGGAGCATGCTTCAAATCAAAAATTGAACCATTTGATCTACCAGTATTTAAAAGAGAACGGCTTCCAGAAAGCTGCAGAAGAACTCAAGAAGCATGTGAAGAAGGTCGATATATCTATTATGTTTCCTGCTTAATACATTGTAACATTAGCGCTATCATTCTCCTTAGGAAACGTGTTACGATGTAATAAAATAGTTGTAACAGTGTAGCTAGGAGGAACAGCCGGAGCGACGCTTGAACAAGAGTCTATGCAACAATAATCAATTGCAGGGTTCCCCAATAGGCAGCCCGCGCCTGCTTATTTGAACCCTGTTCCCAAGTACACAAGTAGAGAGTCATATGTGATCGTATCCCAATGTAAACAAGGCTTGAAATGATTCTGTTTTTGTCCAATGCTATATATTTTGGGGATTCTTGCGGTCAATTTGCAGTGTAAAAATTATTTATAACTATGTTCCGGTCTCCAGACCATCCGCTCAAGGAAAAATCGGCCCGCGGCTGAATCTAATTGGGGACCCCTGCTATATGCTCTCTACACTACTGTGCCAGTGCCATGAAGGTCCAGACCTCTTGGTAGAGGCTGTAGATTATACATGGAGATTACACTAATAGATTGAACTCTGCTGTGTAGTTTCTTGTTTTCATTATGTAGCTAGCTAGATTTCCCTGTGTTTGATTTTGTCAGTCTTTATTTTTTCTATAGGGTGGAGAACCAGAAGCCTTGTCAACATCACTACTGGAGATCTACAATAAATGGTTCGGAGAGTGAGTAGCCTATACTTTTTCTTAAAATTCCAGCCATTATTTTGTCTGATAAATTGATTGCATTGGGTTTGATTTTAACATTCAACTGTGTTCTTAAGTACTTCCAAGAGCTCAAAAAAGGGAACAGAACCGGATTCTTCCAAGTTAAAAAAGAACTGTCAAGCAGACCCTGAAAGCAGCACAGAGAGCTGGAGTTCAGCAGAGGAAGAAACAAAACCTGTTAAAGGTACAGCCTTTATCTCCAATCATCTAACTACAGTGGGGCAAAAAAGTATTTAGTCAGCCACCAATTGTGCAAGTTCTCCCACTTAAAAAGATGAGAGAGGCCTGTAATTTTCATCATAGGTACACTTCAACTATGACAGACAAAATGAGAAAAAAAAATCCAGAAAATCACATTGTAGGATTTTTAATTAATTTATTTGTAAATTATGGTGGAAAATAAGTATTTGGTCACCTACAAACAAGCAAGATTTCTGGCTCTCACAGACCTGTAACTTCCTCTTTAAGAGGCTCCTCTGTCCTTCACTCGTTACCTGTATTAATGGCACCTGTTTGAACTTGTTATCAGTATAAAAGACACCTGTCCACAACCTCAAACAGTCACACTCCAAACTCCACTATGGCCAAGACCAAAGAGCTGTCAAAGGACACCAGAAACAAAATTGTAGACCTGTACCAGGCTGGGAAGACTGAATCTGCAATAGGTAAGCAGCTTGGTTTAAAGAAATCAACTGTGGGAGCAATTATTAGGAAATGGAAGACATACAAGACCACTGATAATCTCCCTCGATCTGGGGCTCCACGCAAGATCTCACCCCGTGGGGTCAACATGATCACAAGAACGGTGAGCAAAAATCCCAGAACCACACGGGGGGACCTAGTGAATGACCTGCAGAGAGCTGGGACCAAAGTAACAAAGCCTACCATCAGTAACACACTACGCCGCCAGGGACTCAAATCCTGCAGTGCCAGACATGTCCCCATGCTTAAGCCAGTACATGTCCAGGCCCGTCTGAAGTTTGCTAGAGAGCATTTGGATGATCCAGAAGAAGATTGGGAGAATGTCATATGGTCAGATGAAACCAAAATATAACTTTTTGGTAAAAACTCAACTCGTCGTGTTTGGAGGACAAAGAATGCTGAGTTGCATCCAAAGAACACCATACCTACTGTGAAGCATGGGGGTGGAAACATCATGCTTTGGGGCTGTTTTTCTGCAAAGGGACCAGGACGACTGATCCGTGTAAAGGACAGAATGAATGGGGCCATGTATCGTGAGATTTTGAGTGAAAACCTCCTTCCATCAGCAAGGGCATTGAAGATGAAACGTGGCTGGGTCTTTCAGCATGCCAATGATCCCAAACACACCGCCCGGGCAACGAAGGAGTGGCTAAGAAGCATTTCAAGGTCCTGGAGTGGCCTAGCCAGGCTCCAGATCTCAACCCCATAGAAAATCTTTGGAGGGAGTTGAAAGTCCGTGTTGCCCAGCAACAGCCCCAAAACATCACTGCTCTAGAGGAGAATTGCATGGAGGAATGGGCCAAAATACCAGCAACAGTGTGTGAAAACCTTGTGAAGACTTACAGAAAACGTTTGACCTCTGTCATTGCCAACAAAGGGTATATAACAAAGTATTGAGATAAACTTTTGTTATTGACCAAATACTTATTTTCCACCATAATTTGCAAATAAATTCATAAAAAATCCTACAATGTGATTTTCTGAATTTTTTTCCCTCATTTTGTCTGTCATAGTTGAAGTGTACCTATGATGAAAATTACAGGCCTCTCTCATCTTTTTAAGTGGGAGAACTTGCACAATTGGTGGCTGACTAAATACTTTTTTGCCCCACTGTAACTGTAGTGTCAGACATACACTATAGGAGACTACATCCAAAGTAAACAACCAATCATTTTGGAATGAAATGTTTGACAAGCAGGTGTCCACATACTTTTGGTCATATAGTGTACAATGCCTTCAGAAAGTATTCAGACCCCTTGACTTTTTCCACATTTTGTTATGTCACAGCCTGACATTTCACATTCTTAAAATAAACTGGTGAGCCTAACATAACTAAAACAGGGAATTTTTACTAGGATTAAATGTCAGGAATTGTGAAAAACCGAGTTTTTAAATGTATTTGGCTAAGGTGTATGTCAACTTCCGATTTCAACTGTATATATGGCCTTGACTAGAATACAATATATACATATGAAGTGTGTAAAACAGTATGTAAACATGACTAAAGTGGCCAGTGTTCCATGTCGATGTACATTGGGCGACAACCTTTAAGGTGCAGGGATGAGTAACCAGGTGGTAGCCGGCTAGTAACAGTGACTAAAGTTCAGAGAAGGGTACTGGACGGAGGCCGGCTAGTGGCGACTATCTAAGAGTCTGATGAAGCTGTTTTTCAGTGTCTCTGTCCCAGCGTTGATGCACCTGTACAGCCCTCTCCTTCTGGATGGTAGCGGGGTGAACAGGCCGTATCTAGGGGGCTGGAGTCCTGTAGTTGTCCTGGAGGGCAGGCAGTGTGCTCCCAGTGATGTGTTGGGCTGACTGAACCACTGTCTGGAGAGCCCTGCGGTTGCGGACGGTGCAGTTGCCGTACAAGTCGGTGATACAGCCCGACAGGATGCTGTCAATGGTGCATCTGTAAAAAGTTGTGATGGTCTTAGGGGCCAAGCCAAATTTCTTCAGCCTCCTGAGGTTGAAGAGGCGCTGTTGCGCCTTCTTCACAACACGGTCTGTGTGGGTGGACCATTTAATTTGGTTAGTGATGTGTACGCCGAGGAACAGATATATCAGCCCAGTCTGTCAGACAGCACCAGGAGCAGAGACATCACATCAACCCAGTCTGTCACAGACAGCACCAGGAGCAGAGACATCACATCAACCCAGTCTGTCACAGACAGCACCAGGAGCAGAGACATCACATCAACCCAGTCTGTCACAGACAGCACCAGGAGCATAGACATCACATCAACCCAGTCTGTCACAGAGCACCAGGAGCATAGACATCACATCAACCCAGTCTGTCACAGACAGCACCAGGAGCAGAGACATCACATCAACCCAGTCTGTCACAGAGCACCAGGAGCAGAAACAAAACATCTCCAGTTAGATGAGAATAATAGCAAGGCGTGTCAGAGAGTATGGCAGCTCTATTCCCTCTGTCACCTTCTCTGTCTCAGTCTCAGAGTGTTGGTGACCCATCAATAGGACTGGGATCCTCAATCATCCTCTATTCATCTTATAAGAATTTTTTGAAAATAAATACACAACGCAGAGGATGAGATGACAAGAGTACTAATGGTCAATAGGGAATTGTCAATGTAAATAGTTGGTCTTTGGTTCAACATCTGTAGAATCTGTGGAATGTCAGTCCTGGACTCAGAGCTACGTGTGCCACGTTTTCATTGGTCTGTATATTGAGTCTGGAGCAGGATACGTGTTCTTTGGCCATTGGCCCAGTTGTACTGCAAGGACATCTGATTGGTCATCCCCAGGCTAGGGTGGGGGGTTATAAATGGCATCCTGTTCCTTTGTTCTGTGGAGAAAAGCTGAGGACAGGGGAGACTGAACATCTATCTCCCAGCATAACATCTATGATTTGTCCTTCTCAAATAAACCTATTTTTCTCTCTCTGATTTGCTTTGGAGTTTGTGTTATTGAAGAATAACATCAACTGCTAACAATCTCAATGAGATGTGAGTCTGAAGGAAGGTTCATCATTACTACTGTGTACTGATAGAGATAACCCAGTGAGCAAAATGTGTCAAAAAGATGGTTTGGTTTTCAACCAAAATATGTATTTCCAATGTCTTTTCGACATCTTTTCAACGTCTTGTGCTCATTGGGAAAGCAAGGTCTGAGATGGGTCTGAGACAGAGAGATACAGCTATGCAACAAGACTTGTCTTTTGGACTGTGAGTCAAAGGAACAGATAAGGATGTGAAATTGGTATTCTGAAGAGATATATTCATGACTCAAGGCTTGTGAAGTCTATCCTGATAAATACCGGATGTTTAAGGAATTTTTAAGACGGTGAAGGAAAGGAATTGATGCAGAATTAATTTGACGTATGAAGGTTTACAATATCTACACAGATGGAGATCTATATCTGAGGACTGTGGAGGAAAGGAATGGACATTAATGAGCAATTGATTTTGTGAAGCGATATGTGAAGAGATATGTTTATGTCTCAAGGCTCACAAAGTCTATCTTGATAAAGATACACTACATGACCAAAACTATGTGGACACATGCTCGTCGAACATCTCATTCCAGAATCATGGGGATTAATATGGAGTTGGTACCCACTTTGCTGCTGTAACAGCCTCCTCTCTTCTGGGAAGACTTTCCACTAGATGTTGGAACATTGCTGCGGGGATTTGCTTCCATTCAGCCACGAGCATTAGTGAGGTCGGGCACTGATGTTGGGCAATTAGGCCTGGCTCGCAGTCGGTGTTCCAATTAATCCCAAAGATGTGTGATGGGGTTGAGGTCAGGGCTCTGTGCAGGCTAGTCAAGTTCTTGTGCTGACATTGCTTCCAGAGACAGTTTGAAACTCGGGAGTGAGTGTTGCAACCGAGGAAAGACGTTTTTTACAAGCTTCAGCACTCGTCGGTGCCGTTCTGTGAGTTTGTGTGGCCTTCCACTTTGCGGCTGAGCCGTTGTTGCTCCTAGACGTTTCCAATTCACAATAACAGCACTTAAAGTTGACATGGGCAGCTCTAGCAGGGCAGAAATTTGATGAACTGACTTGTTGGAAAGGTGGCATCCCTTGACGGTGCCACGTTGAAAGTCACTGACCTCTACAGTTAGGCCATTCTACTGCCAATGTTTGTCTATGGAGATTGCATGGCTGTGTGCTTGATTTTATACACCTGTCAGCAACAGGTGTGGCTGAAATAGCCGAATCCACTAATTTGAAGGGGTGTCCACATACTTTTGTATACACTACACCACGTATTCCCAAACTGCAGTATGCGCAATGCCGTCGGGGGTACGCCAAATAAAAATGTAATTCACATTTAAAAACAAAACATTTATATTGTACTGGACAGCTTTGTGACATCAAATGGACTTTGGTGGTCAAGATGTGTTGGTATCTGTACTGATGGTGCAAAAGCCATGACAGGGAGACATAGTGGAGTGGTAACGTGCGTGCAAGCAGTTGCTCCGAACCCCACTTGGGTACACTGCAGCATCTACCGAGAGGCTCTTGCTGCCAAGGGAATGCCTGACAGCTTGAAAGACATTTTGGACACTACAGTGAAAATGGTTAACTTTGTTAAAGCAAGGCCCCTGAACTCGTGTATTTTCTGCATTATGCAATGATATGGGCAGCGACCATGTAACGCTTTTACAACATACAGAAGTACGCTGGTTATCAAGCGGCAAAGTATTGACACGTTTTTTTGAATTGAGAGACAAGCTTAAAGTTTTCTTTACTTTGACCATAATTTCACTTGCCTGACCGCTTGCGTGATGACGAGTTTCTCACACGACTGGCCTATCTGGGTGATGTTTTTTCCCGCCTGAATGATCTGAATCTATGATTACAGGGACTATCCGCAACTATATTCAATGTGCAGGATAAAATTAAGGCTATTATTAAGAAGTTGGAACTCTTCACTGTCATAATTAACAAGGACTACATACAGGTCTTTCCATCATTGTATGATTTTTTGTGTGCAAATGAACTCAAGCTTAAGGACAATGTCAAATGTGATAGCACCTGAGTGAGCTGGGTGTGCAATTACGCAGGTACTTTCCCGAAATGGATGACACAAACTGTCACGATCGTCTTTTGGAGAGAGTGAGGACCAACATGCAGCGCGTGGAAAATACATCTTCTCTTTATTAAAGAAGGAAAAAACGAAACAAAAACAACAAACAGACGAACGTGAAGCTAAGCAAGGACTAAGTGCACAACATAGAACATCGACATAGACAATTACCCACAAATACATGATGCCTATGGCTGCCTTAAATATGGCTCCCAATCAGAGACAAATGAAAAACATCTGTCTCTGATTGAGAACCACTCAGGCAACCATAGACATACCTAGAAACATACACTCAACCATAGACACAGCTAGACTTCTATACTAAGCATAAACCCAACTACTCTAATAAACCCCCTAAACCTTACAACCACCCTAGACACTACAAAAACCACATACATTCCCCATGTCACACCCTGACCTAACTAAAATAATTAAGAAAACAAAGAATACTAAGGCCAGGGCGTGACACAAACAACTGGATTCGTTATCCCTTTCATGCCCTGCCTCCAGTCCACTTACCGATGTCTGAACAAGAGAGCCTCATCGAAATTGCAAAAAGCAGTTCTGTGAAAATTGAATCAGAAGCCACTGCAAGATTTCTGGATAGGGCTGCGCTCAAGAGTTTCTTGCCTTGGCAAATCGCGCTGTTAAGACACTGATGCCCTTTGCAACCACATACCTATGTGAAAGTGGATTCTCTGCCCTCACTAGCATGAAAACTAAATACAGGCACAGACTGTCTGTGGGAAATGATTTAAGACTGAGACTCTCTCCATCCTTTCAAGCACACCCTTCTCCTTAACCTGTGGTGAGTTATTCACAATTTTTGATGAACACATAAGGTTTTATATGTAAGATGGCTAAATAAAGAGCAAAACTATTGATTATTATTTGTGCCCTGGTCCTATAAGAGCTCTTTGTCACTTCCCACGAGCCGGGTTGTGACAAACTCATTCTTATGTTTAATAAATGTATCGTATAGTGTGTGTGTGGCAGGTTTACAATGATGGCAACAAAAAAAACATTTGAGAGTACGCTGACCCTGGTGCTAGAGGGGGTACGCAGCTGGAGGTTGAATGTTTGAAGGGGTACGGGACTATAAAAAGTTTGGGAACCACTGTACTAGCTGATAGAAGATAGGTAAATTACCAATCCAACAGTTTGAAAATAGCAGAGCACTGGCTTTATCGGGTCGGAATTGCCAAGAAGGTGCGTTTGACACTGGTGCCGCCTTAATGCCAGCCGGAATTAGAGCCCCGAAGATCATGTATGTCATGTTCTTTAACTCTGAGGATATCTGTCTTTCCAGGCTCCCAGATCCCAAAGCATCAGAGCCCAGCTACTGCCAGACCAGCTAAGGGCAAGGCTCTAGTGCAGAGCACCTCTGGAGGAAAGGCCACAATGGGGGAGAGCTCTGGGTCTGACAGCTCAGAGGTCTCTGAAGACTCAGAGAGTGAGGAGACACCACCACAGGTGAGGAATCACACTGGTCAGTTCAGAGGTTAACACTGATAGAAGGTCATGATGTCAAAGTGAGATATTCTTCCTGTTAATGATGGTGCTCTGTTCCTCTCCCCCACTGTTTAAAGAAAATCCCTGTGACACCCAAAGCCAATCATGTTCCAGCTGCAAAGGTCAAGGCCAGGTCAGCGGTCACTCCATTGACCCTGAACAAGAAACCAGCAGAGAGCTCAGACAGTGACAGCAGCTCAGGGAGTGAAGATGAGAGCCAGAGTCTGCTTCCACAGGTGAAATAGGAGGGGGATGGAGATACAGATGTTTCAAGTCTTAATGTCACATGCACAAGTACAGGGAAATGCCTTTTGTTTGGACACACCTACTCATTCAAGGGTTTTTCTTTATTTTTACTATTTTCTACATTATAGAATAATCGTGAAGACATCAAAACTATGAAATAACACATATGGAATCATGTATTAACTAAAAAAGTGTTAAACAAACAAAAAGATTCTTCGAAGTAGCCACCCTTTGCCTTGATGACAGCTTTGCACACTCTGCTTGCTTTGGGACTGTGCGTGTGTGTTTGGACCATTTTAAGTCTTTAGTGATTTGGACACCAAGGAACTTGAAGCTGTCTACCTGCTCCACTGCCGCCCCATCAATGTGGATGGGGGGGGGGGGTGCCCCCCACCCCAGGTGAGTGAGGGCAGTGTGGAGAGCAATTGAAATTGCGTCATCTATGGACCTGTTGGGGAGGTATGCATATTGCAGTGGGTCTAAGGTGGCTGGGATGGTGGAGTAGAAAAATGCCATAACCAGCCTCTCAAAGCACTTCATGATTACAGAAGTGAGTGCTACATGGTGGTAGTCATTGTGGCATGAAGCCTTAGAGTTCTTAGGAACAGGGATGATTGCGGTCATCTTAAAACATGTGGGGATTACAAGAGTTCTTGTCGGTTGTAAGAAATAATAGAGGATACATAACATGAAAGTAGACAAAAAATAGACTGCAAAATAATCACATGGATGGATGGAAGATTGATGCATTGATACATTGATTGACAGTTGGGTTGAGTGCTCTGTCTTTGTAGCAGACATCCTCCCCGACAAGCAGACCTGTTTCTTTTTTTCTTTTCTTTTTTAATTAGTGGATTCTGCTATTTCAGCCACACCTGTTGCTGACCGGTGTATAAAATCAAGCACACAGCAATGCAATCTCCATAGACAAACAGGGAAGGCCCTTTCCTGTTTTAGCATGACAAGGCCTCGTGCACCAAAGCTAGGTCCATACAGATGGTTTGTTGAGATCGTTGTGGAAGAACTTGACTGGCCTGAACAGAACCCTGACCTTAACCCCATCGAACACTTTTGGGATAAATTGTAACGCCGGCCTAATTGCCCAACATCAGTGCCTGACCTCACTAATGCTCTTGGCTGAATGGAAGCAAGAACCTGCAGTAATGTTCCAACATCTAGTGGAAAGCCTTCCAAGAAGAGTGGAGGCTGTTATAGCAGCAAAGGGGGGACCAACTCCATATTAATGCCCATGATTTTGGAATGAGATGTTTGACGAGCATGTGTCCACATACTTTTGGTCATGTAGTGTACAGTGCCTTCGGAAAGTATTCAGACCCCTTGACTTTTTCCACATTTTGTTACATTACAGCCTTATGATAAAATGTATTAAATAGTTTTTTCCCTCATCAATCTACACATAATACCCCATAATGACAAAGCAAAAAGAGGTATAGACATTTTAGCAAATTTATTTATTTATTTACTCAGTACTTTGTTGAAGCACCTTTGGCAGCGATTAAATCATTGAGTCTTCTTGGGTATGACGCAACAAGCTTGGCACACCTGTATTTGGGGACTTTCTCCCATTCTTCTCTGCAGATCCTCTCAAGCTCTGTCAGGCTGGATGGGGAGCGAAGCTGCACAGCTATTTTCAGGTCTCCATAGATATTCGATCGGGTTCAAGTCCAGGCTCTGGCTGGGTCACTCAAGGACATTCAGAGACTTGTCCCGAAGCCACTCCTGCATTTTCTTGGATGTGTGCTTAGGGTTGTTGTCCTGTTGGAAGGTGAACCTTCGACCCCAGTCTGAGGTCCTGAGCGCTCTGGAGCAGTACATCAAGGATCTCTCTGTACTTTGCGCAGTTCATCTTTGCCTCGATCCAGACTAGTCTCCCAGTCCCTGCGCTGAAAAACATCCCCACAGCATGATGCTGCCACCACCATGCTTCACCGTAGGGAAAGTGCCAGGTTTCCTCCAGACATGATGTTTGGCATTCAGGCCAAAGAGTTCAATCTTGGTTTCAACAGACCATAGAATCTTGTTTCTCAATATCTGAGAGTCTTTAGGTGCCTTTTGGCAAACTCCAAGTGGGCTTTCATGTGCCTTTTACTGAGGAGTGGCTTCTGTCTGGCCACTCTACCATAAAGGCCTGATTAGTGGAGTGCTGTAGAGATGGTTGTCCTTCTGTAAGTTTATCCCATCTCCACAGAGGAACTCTGGAGCTCTGTCAGAGTGACCATTGGGTTCTTGGTCACCTCCCTGACCAGGGCCCTTCTCCCACGATTGCTCGGTTTGGCCGGGCGGCCAGCTCTAGGAAGAGCCTTGGTGGTTCCAAACACTTTCCATTTAAGAATGATGGAGGCCACTGTGTTCTTGGGGACCTTCAATGCTACAGACATTGTTTAGTACCCTTCCCCAGATCTGTGCCTAGACACAATCCTGTCTCGGAGCTCTACGGACAATTCTTTCAACTTCATGGCTTGGTTTTTGCTCTGACATGCACTGTCAACTGAGGGACCTTATATAGACAGGTGTGTGCCATTCCAAATCATGTCCAATCAATTTAATTTACCACATGTAGACTCCAATAAAGTTGTAGAAACATCTCAAGGATGATCAATGGAAACAGGATTCACCTGAGCTCAATTTTGGGTCTCATAGCAAATGGTCTGAATACTTGTAAATAAGGTATTTCTGTTTGTTTGTAATACATTTGTAAAAATTTCGAAAAAACTGTTTTCGCATTGTCGTTATGGTGTATTGTGTGTAGATTGCTGAGATTTTTATTTATTTAATCCATTTTACAGAAGGCTGTTGCGTAACAAAATGTGGAAAAAGTCAAGGGGTTTGAATACTTTCTGAGGGCACTGTATATCCCTGTGTAGTGCGAAATAATCTTCATAATTAGTTTTCTTAACACATTTCTTCACTGTTGTATCTGTCTTTACACTGATTCAGACAACAGCTGCCACAACTAAAGCTACACCAGTGAAGCAACCAAAACCAAGTTCAACAGCCAAGACAAAAGCCACTCCTGCTACCCCAGCTAAACCAGTGGTTGCTGCTACTCCAAGCAAGGCACCGTCTAGTAAGGATTCCAGTTATTCCAAACAAACTGCATGTGGCCCTATGTGTGTTCTGCATTGATGGTGGTGTAAGTTAATGTAGGTTTGTCTCTTTCCCTTGTATGTAGCTGCCCCAGCCACACCAAAACGAAAGAAGGTGACCACAAAAGACAAGACAGCAACAGCAACAAAGAAAGCACAGGTACAGATAACTCTCTAAGTTGACTTTTCTCATCTGTACATGCACATGGTGAACCACATACTGTTAGCTAGATAACTGCCCCTAACTGACTTATTCTTACTAACCCTGGTTTCAGGCCTCAGCTTCATCAGCCAAGAGGAAGAGATGTGAAGAGAAACCAGGGGACATGCCCGCTAAGGACAAGAGGAAGAAGCCCTCCCCTCCACAGGCGGAGACTGTCATGATCGCCATGCCTCAGACCCCTCCTGTTCCTCCTACTGGGGGAGACGAGTCTGACTCAGACTCTGACACCGAACTGGATGTGGAGAAGTGGAAGAAACTGGCACGGGAACTGTCAGGTGAGAGAGAGGGGAAAGAGAGGGGAGGGAGAGTGGGGAGGAGGGGAGGAGCAGAGGGGAGAGAGAGGGGGAGGGAGAGACAAGAAGAGAGCAGGAGGAAAATGAGAGGATGGAGAGGGTTGTGAGTCAGAGAGTGGGTAAAGGATTTAAAATCATAACAGCCATAAGACAGACAGCATCACCCTTTAATAACTTCATTATGTCAATATAAACAGAACTGTATTATGTATTTTACATAAAGTACAGTAGGTGTTGACAGTTCATCTGCATGATGTATTTTACATAAAGTATAGGAGGTGTTCATAGTAGGTCTATGTTAGCCATGTTGTTTATTTACTGTCGACCTACCTCTCTGTCCACAGACACTGATATTGCCAAAATAGACGCCATCACTGCACTGAATGCTCCACCTGCTCCCACCTCACCTGCCTCAGCAGCAAAGAAAACAAGAGCACCGAGGAAGCCCAGGGCTAAATCTGCACTGGAAACACCCCCCAATCCCAGGGCCAAATCTGCAACGAAAACACCAAAACCCAAGGCTGACGCTGCAGTGAAAAAGGCTGGTCATGTTAAAAAGTTCAAAGCTACAACTGAAAAAAAAGCCATGGCTGAGGAGAATGGGAAGACCAAGACACCAGCAAAAGACAGTAAAGCCAAGTCAGCACCTCCCTCCCCATCCCCTGAACGCCAAGCAGAGGAGATCAACAATAATACAGCTGACCTAATAGCTGTAGCAGACAAACAGCCACCCTCCATGCTCTCTACCACAACACTTAATGGAAAACAGACAGCCAAGAAAGGAAAGAGGAAAAATGGGAACATTAGTAAGGCTAAAGCAGATAAGAATCTACCAGAACCCAAGAAGAAGAAAAAGAAAAAGGAGATTGTAGAGGAGAAGACGGAACCAGAGAAGAAGAAAAAGGAGAAGACGACTAAGGAGAATGGGGCAGAAAAAGAGAAGGAAAGAAAGAAGAAACAGGAGAAGATGAGCAGGGACAATGAGACTGAGAAGAAACAGGAGAAGATGAGCAGGGACAATGAGACTGAGAAGAAACGGGAAAAAGACAAGAACAAGACTAAAGGGAATGGCGTTAAAACTGACCCACTACCTCCATCCACCACAGGAACGCCTGATCCTCCAACAGAGAAGAAGAAAAGTGAGTGACTCTTTCTCTAAAATCCTTGTCTCAGACAACAAAATAACTTTACACTGAAGAGTGTCTGTTTAATGTGTGTTAAACTCTCTACAGAGAAGAAAAAGCTGAAACTCTCAGTGGAGATTGCAGTGCCTGAGACTCCGGTCACCCCTGTACAGGCATCCACAAAGACCCCTCCTAGAAAGGTAAGGAAGCGATCATCCTCATCTTTACCAAGGTGTAGAAGTAGTAGCAAGACAGACACACATGCTCTTTCTTGTCGTTGAATTCCAGCATGTTTATACTGCTCACTGCATGCCTTAGTCCTCAGACCTCTAACTGTTGCAATATACAGAGCCTTAAATGTTTTTGTTTTTGTTCTCCTCAGAAAAATAAATCATCTAAGAGTAAGTCAGGCCTTTAGAGATGAAGATCACCTACAATGGGGCTGTGTCAAGTGTGGACCTGGACCCAGGATTCTACCTAAATGGTAGTAGAGCAATAATGGTAAAGACTGTCTGTCCACACAATGGTCTCCCTAGACCAAATCAACTGGGCCCAGTTTTTCAAAAGTTATCTATCTGGATTTCGCCTATCGGAGAGGTTGAAATGCATAGAAATAAAATGAATAGAACAGAAGTCCCCATTCAAGTCAATGATTTGTCTGTACTATTCATTCTATTTCTATGCATTTAATTGTATCCGATAGGCGAAATCCAGATAGATAACTTTAGAAAAACCGGGCCCTGGGGACTTGTTAGATTTTTTTTATAACATTGTATACTGTATTAAATGCATTTTATTGAAGTTAAAACATTGTTTTTATTAGTTTATCCCCCCAAAAAATGATTGTACAGTTTGCTGTTTTGCATACTATGTGATGTGCTGCAGCTATCTATGTTACCGTACATTTTAATTATGACGTTTCCTTGCATGTTTGTGTGATAGTGAAAAACAGAACGTTTTAAGAAAATGTCAAGTTTACTATAGCATTAGCCCATTCATAGCCGCTAACTACCTTTAGCGCCAATTGATGATAGTATCTTCTGACCGGGGGAGTTTTGTTAAGAGCCTTCTACTTCATCACAATCCCGGATCCGGGAGCACCCCCATCAGTAAAAAAGCTGACTAGCATAGCCTAGCATAGCGTCACAAGTAAATACTAGCATCTAAATATCATTAAATCACAAGTCCAAGACACCAGATGAAAGATACACATCTTGTGAATCCAGCCATCATTTCTGATTTTTAAAATGTTTTACAGGGAAGACACAATATGTATTTCTATTAGCTAACCACGATAGCAAAAGACACAACTTTTTTTTTCCACCATTTTTTTCCTGCATAGGTAGCTATCACAATTTCGACCAAATAAAGATATAAATAGTCACTAACCAAGAAACAACTTCATCAGATGACAGTCTGATAACATATTTATTGTATAGCATATGTTTTGTTAGAAAAATGTGCATATTTCAGGTATAAATCATAGTTTTACATTGCAGCCACCATCACAACTCTCACCAAAGCAACTAGAATAACTACAGAGACCAACGTAAATTACCTAAATACTCATCATAAAACATTTATGAAAAATACACAGAGTACAGCAAATGAAAGACAAAGATCTTGTGAATCCAGCCAATATTTCAGATTTTTTAAGTGTTTTACAGCGAAAACACAATATAGCATTATATTAGCTTACTACAATAGCCAACCACACAACAGCATTGATTCAAGCCAACAATAGCGATAACGAATAAACCAGCAAAAGATATTAATTTTTTCACTAACCTTCTCAAACTTCTTCAGATGACAGTCCTATAACATCATATTACACAATACATATAGAGTTTGTTCGAAAATGTGCATATTTAGCGGCACAAATTGTGGTTATACAATGAGAATAGTAGCCAAGCTGCCAACAAAATGTCGGGAGAAATCTTGGGAGAGGCACCTAATCTAATCATTAACTTAACTAAATTAAACTTGACTAAAAAATACAGGTTGGACAGCAAATGAAAGATACATTAGTTCTTAATGCAACCGCTGTGTTAGATTTTTAAAATTAACGTTACTACGACATACAGCGTGCGTTAAAGCGAGACCGCACCGAAATTAATTGCGGAATAGGAGTTTTACATTTTTCAACAGAACAACGAATTAACATCATAAATAGTTCTTACTTTTTGATGAGCTTTCATCAGAATCTTGGGCAAGTTGTCCTTTGTCCAAAAGAATCGTTGCTCGGTTGTAGATTGTCGCCTTCAACTTTGGAATTAGCAGTAAACATTAGCCATGTGGCCCAGACGTGCCCAACTCACTATAACGCAGCACAAAGAAATATCAGAAAATCGCAATATACTGATATAAACTGATATAACTCGGTTTAAAATAACAACATTATGATGTCTTTAACACCTATATCGAACAAAATCAGAGCCGGATATATCTAAGGCCTATAACGGGAGCTTTCCAGAACGCCATCCTGAGGTCTGTCTTGCGTCATGGCGAATGTTGAAAAGTCTGCACCCCACGTTCCAAGACCATTTATATGGCCTCAGATCTGCCTAGCAACTCCATTCCAATTCTCACTATTTGCTGACATCTAGGGGAAGGCGTATGCAGTGCATCTCGACCAATAGAAGACATGCAAATTAATAAACTGACCCCAGAACAGCCTGCCTGATTTCAGATTTCTCACTTCCTCACAGGAAGTTTGCTCCAACTTGAGTTCTGTTTTACTCACAGATATAATTCAAACGGTTTTAGAAACTAGAGAGTGTTTTCTATCCAATAGTAATAATAATATGCATATTGTACGAGCAAGAATTGAGTACGAGGCAGTTTAATTTGGGAACGAAATTTTTACAAAGTGAAAACAGCACCCCCTATTGAGAAAAGGTTTTAACTGACTGATATAGAGCCCCGACGCTCTTTCTGAACGTGAACATGCATTGCTTGCGGTACGAATTTTGAAACATAAGGAACGTACACTACCGTTCAAAAGTTTTGGGTCACTTAGAAATGTCCTTGTTATTGAAGGAAAAGCACATTTTTTGTGTAGAAACGGCAATTTTTTTTATGGAATATCTACATAGGCGTACAGAGGCCCATTATCAGCAACCATCACTCCTGTGTTCCAATGGCATGTTGTGTTAGCTAATTCAAGTTTATCACTTTAAAAGGCTAATTGATCATTAGAAAACCCTTTTACAATTATGTTAGCACAGCTGAAAACTGTTGTTCTGATTAAAGAAGCAATAAAACATTATTTTATTGCGTTCAAAAACAAGGACATTTCTAAGTGACCCCAAACTTTTGAACAGTAGCGTATATATTCATATCAGTGAGAAAAAAATATACTAAACACCTTTATAGGGTTAAGGTTCCAACACAGCCATTTCTCCATGTTACAGTGCTTGTTTACGGAAAACAGACGGAAGACAGAGCAGACTACCTGTACTAATTAGCTATCTGCGTCTCCGAACACCTGTGTGTAAACGGAAGGCAGACGCCACAAACGTGTTGTCACTGAAAAATACTGTCGGCTGTGTTAATACCGGTTAAAACAGTGTACAGTAAGTGTGTATTTTCCATTTGTGAAATTATTTTGGTATGATATGAAAGTAGAGGGATTTATGTTTCTACGACCGTACCGCAATTGAGAATCGATTTCCGTTTAGATGCTGTTTTGGCTGCCAGAGCCAATTTGCCCTTTAAACAGAACACGTAAAGGTCCTTGAACTATAAGGAGTAACGTTAGGCTACTTTGGTCCATTATTGGGCTAGGACAGCATCTGCTGCTGTATGTCTTACGTGGTGAATACATATAGCCGATCCTAAAGATCAAATGAACCTCAAAATACCAATGAAACCAAGGGGCCCTTGTTTTACCCTTACACCCTAGTGATGAATGCATAACTTAAATGGTAAGAGAATCATGAGGTTGAAAAATATTTTAAAGATATTAGGACTAAGAACATTTTTCGAAAAGTTTCATGGTCAGAAAGTATGTTACTTTTCTACTGTATTTTTAATGGAATTAAAAGTCATATTTTTCTACAGTTTGTTTTTAAGTGCATTTTGTTGCAGTAGGTTGGAGGCACTGGTGCCAATAGCTTTATCTTGAAGCACTCCTGAAGCACTTTACAGCTGGCCCACTTTATCACCATCATCTCGTACCTTGTCTAAAAACATTACTTTTGACTATTCTACCGATGAAGAAGATAATGTAATATTCATATGTGTAAACATACTGAATTATAATTGGATGCATTTTACCGCCATATCATACTGTGCTATGATTGGTTAAGACCACCCAAATGGTTAGGTGATGGTCAGTTTGATCCTGGTTGGCGATACGTGAACATGCCAGTTATAGCTAGCTAATAAAGAGCTACGTTAAGAAATATCCTGTAGTACTGCATTTTATTATTTTGTACAAAGTGTGCAAAACAAGACATGGTGTCAGAAGCGAGAGAACCAGGACCAATCCTTGCCTACTACGACCCCAACAAAGAGCTCAGACTCCAAGTGGACGCGTCGAAGTATGGACTAGGTGCAGTGCTACTGCAAGAAGGAAAGCCCATCGGCTACGCTTCCAAATCTCTCACAGACTGTGAAATCAACTACGCTCAAATTGAAAAGGAGCTCTACGCCATTCTGTTCGGATGTAAACGTTTCCATCAGTACATATATGTACGACAAGTCATTGTGGAATCCGACCACAAGCCCCTTGAGTCAATCATGAGGAAACCACTAGCCGCAGCCCCGCCAAGGCTATAGAGAATGATCCTTCAACTACAAAAATACGACTTCACAATCACTCACCGTCCAGGCGAAGACATCTCTGTCGCAGACACGCTCTCCAGGAAGTTTCTTACCTATAAGGACAGCAGCCTCAGTGAAGGCATGGACATGCAAGTGCACACTGTGTACAGCAACTTACCAGTTAGTGACACAAAACTGAAGGCGATCCAAGCAGAAACAGAAAAGGACTCACAACTCGCACAGCTGAGGAAAGTCATACAGGATGGATGGCCTGAGGAGAGGAGAAAATGCCCTCAGAGCGTCTCAGAATTCTGGAACCATCGTGATGAACTATCACAGATCAACGGAATAATTTTCAAAGGAGAGAAAATCATTATTCCTACCTGTCTCAGAGAAGAGATTTTGACAAAGATCCATGCTGGACACATGGGCATGGAAAAGTGCAAACAGAGAGCACGGGACATTTTGTTCTGGCCCGGAATGTGCAAACAAATAGAGGACATTGTTGGTAAATGCGCCATATGTCTTGAACGACGCCC
The DNA here is from genome assembly GCF_016432855.1 of Salvelinus namaycush. Taxonomy (NCBI): domain Eukaryota; kingdom Metazoa; phylum Chordata; class Actinopteri; order Salmoniformes; family Salmonidae; genus Salvelinus; species Salvelinus namaycush. The sequence goes on along the minus strand of NC_052323.1, from coordinate 17,915,404 downwards.
CTCAAACACCAAAGAGACAATGTTACCTCACTGTATCCCAGACCGACCCTGGCAGGTCGTGGCAACCGATCTGTTCACCTGGAACAACGAGGACTACATCGTAACAGTGGACTACTACAGCAGATACTTCGAACTCGACAAGTTTCACAGCACCACATCTGCAGCTGTGATACACAAGCTGAAAGCAGCCTTTGCCAGGCATGGCATTGTAGAGACTTTAATATCTGACAATGGGGCCTGTTACAAATCAAATGAGTTTGAATCCTTCAGAAAAGCATGGGAGTTCACACATGTCACCACAAGCCCGCATTACCCTCAAAGTAATGGCCTTGCTGAAAAATCAGTGCAGATTGCTAAATCACTCATGGATAAAGCAAAAGCAGACAAGAGAGACCCCTACCTCAGTCTCCTTGAATACCGCAACACTCCAGTTGACAACTTCAAATCACCAGCCCAGCTGTTGATGAGCCGCAGCCTTCGCTCAATCCTTCCCAGCACCAACCAGCAGCTGCAACCTGAGGTCGTCAGCTACAAGGAAATGCATGGAAAACGTGCACAGAGACAACAACAACAAAAGCGATACTACGACAGGTCAGCTAGACCACTGCCACCACTGATCGACGGGGAGTCAGTTAGAATCCAAGAGCATGGCCTCTGGAAGCCAGCAGTCGTCATCCAGCCAGCTGACACTGAACGTTCATATCACGTCCGCACGTGTACCGCCGCAATCGCCGTCACCTACTGAACACAAAAGAACAACACACTGATGAGATGAACTGTTCCCCTGAAAGAGAACGTGATGGACTAAACACACACACAGCACAACATACACCATACTTACCTGCAACACCACAAGAACTGTTGACTGACACAGAAGCATGCTCAGCATCATATCGCACAAGGTCAGGAAGAGAGGTCAAGCCCAGAGCTGTCCTAGACCTGTGAAATGTCAAAGGGTGTGGGCGGATCGCTGCCCTAAAAGAGTTCCAGACTGTAAACTTGTTATTGAAAGTTCACTTGAAATGCTTTGGTATTGTATTTGTTTGAAATGTTAAGATGTTATTTCTACAGTGAAAGCTGAGTTGCTGAGAATCCCTTGTTTGAAAAGTAACAGTATGTTGGATTATTGTTTCAGAGTCTATGTTGATTCAGTTGGTATAGTATGCAATATAAATGGTTACTTACCTTGAGTTCAAACTGCAGAGCATGTTTTCAAAAGAAATGCTTAGAATATGTAAACATTTTTCTTTTGTTTTAAAAGAAGGGGGATGTAATATTCATATGTGTAAACATACTGAATTATAATTGGATGCATTTTACCGCCATATCATACTGTGCTATGATTGGTTAAGACCACCCAAATGGTTAGGTGATGGTCAGTTTGATCCTGGTTGGCGATACGTGAACATGCCAGTTATAGCTAGCTAATAAAGAGCTACGTTAAGAAATATCCTGTAGTACTGCATTTTATTATTTTGTACAAAGTGTGCAAAACAAGACAGATAACGTCAACAACTCTTGGTAAAATGTGACGTTAACAAACTCATGTCTTATCAACTTAGCTATCTAACTTATTAAACCGGATAGATTGGTAGATATATGAAATGTTTAGGTTGAATGCAGTCCGCCACAAAGCTGGTCGTCAGGGCAGCGGTTCAGAGTTCAATTCAAGAGGCGAGCATATGAAAAAGGTGAGTTCAGCCAGATTGATACAAGGCAATGCACAACGAGCAGGTCAGAACCATGGAGGAATAATTCATCCTAATCATCTGCTATACAATAGGCTACTTTTGCTTTCAGATGCCATTCAATAACAAGTTCCAGGGCAGAACACTATCGTAAGCCTAATCACCAAACAGATGTGTCGTAGTGTAAAAGGTAATTCATGCGCAATCATGTAATGGGAAAAGTAAAATTGTTAATCCATTTTGAAATGTCCAAAGAAAAGTTAGAACCTAATCTAAACTAATGTCTATATTATCGAAAAATAAGTTTGAAGGTTTATACCCTGAATATGAAAGATTGGCGCCAGAGGTGCTGGCCGCCGTTTTACGGGCTCCTGTCCAATTGTGTGTTTTTTTGCGCAATTTTTTACTTGTTTTGTACATAATGTTTCCGCCATCGTTTCCTATGACCGAAAAGAGCTTCTGTATATCAGAACAGATATAACCTTGAACTGGAGTCGGACGCGAAGGATATACTGCTATTCCTAGACCAAGCCCAAATCCCCATCATTCGTATGAAGAGGAGATGCCGTTACAGAGGTCGAAAAGCCGTTTGCGTTGCGAGACTGCGTCGGCAAGTGGATAATCCACCTTCACCCTCTGTTCTACTAGCGAACATGCAATCACTGGAGAATAAACTGGATGAGCTCCGTTCGAGACTATCCTATCAACAGGACATTAAAAACGATAATATCCTATGTTTCACAGAGTCGTGGCTGAACCAGGACATGGATAATATATAGTTAGCTGGGTTTTCCGTGCATTACCGAGAGAGTTTTCATCTATATATTTCGTGGCTGTCTATTAACCACCACAAACCGATGCTGGCACTAAGACCACATTTTCAACCTCTCCCTGTTCCAATCTATGATACCTGCATGTTTCAAGCAGACCACCATAGTGGGTGGCAGGTAGCCTAGTGGTTAGAGCGTTGGACTAGTAACCGGAAGGTTGCCAGATCGAATCTCCAAGCTGACAAGGTAGAAATCGTTCTGCCCCTGAACAAGGCAGTTATCCGTTAACCCGCTGTTCCTAGGCCATCATTGAAAATAAGAATTTGTTCTTAACTGACTTGCCTAGTTAACTTTTTATGGCTGCAGGGGCAGTATTGAGTAGCTCTGTTTAAGGTGCCCATTTCAAACGGCCTCGTACTCAATTCTTGCTCGTACAATATGCATATTATTGTTATTATTGGATAGAAAACACTCTCTAGTTTCTATAGCCGTTTGAATTATGTCTCTGAGTGGAACAGAACTCATTCTACAGCACTTTTCCTGATATGGAGTGAGATTTCAGAAATGTTGGCCTCTGGTCCCAGGTCAGTTTTAAAGTCCCTGTAAATCCTATGAGGATACAAACACTGCCCACGTCTTCCTCTAGATGTCAGTAAGAGGTGACAATTTGAATGGAGTCGATTGCGCAATCAGGGCCTGTATAAAACGCCAAAGACCGGATGTACCGTTCTTTTCCTGCTGCGCCTGACGCACGATGGACGTTGGACCTGCTCTCTTTCCAAGCTTGGGTTTAGCCAGTAATATTTCGCCGGTCATGTTTTTACTCGTTATAGGTGTTAAAGACATCATAAGGTAGTTAATTTAAACCGTTTTATAGCAATTTATATCCGTTTAGTGCGATTTTGAGGCAATTCTTAGTGATGCACTTTGAAGCTTTGGGCACGTTTCCAGTACCGGTCGAACGTTAGTGGGCATTTCGACGGACAAGAGGACATCTTTCGACCAAAAGAAGATTAGACCCAAGAAAGGATACATTGCCCAAGATTCTGATGGAAGATCACCTCATAGTAAGAAATATTTAAGATGATAAATCGTTGTTCTGTCGAAAAATTTTAAACGCGTATTCCGCCATTTTCTTTGGTATAGCTTCGCTTGGCGAACCCTGTATTGCACAGTAAGGATAATTTTAGAAATGTAATTCAGCGATTGCATTAAGAACTAATTTGTCTTTCGATAGCTGTCCAACTTATATTTTTTTAGTCAAGTTTATGAATAGTTAATCATGAGACAAGATCACTGTCAAATATGGCGCCCGACATTTTCAGGCTAGTTTTGCTAGTTTTGTCATTGTATAACCACGGTTTTTTGTGGCTAAATATGCACATTTTCGAACAAACTCTATATGTATGTTGTAATATGATGTTTCAGGAGTGTCATCGGAAGAATTCTGAGAAGGTTAGTGAAAAAATTCATATATTTTGGCGATGATTACGTTATCGCTCTCTTTGGCTAGAATCAATGCTCTGGTAACGTTTGCACATGTGGTATGCTAATATAACGATTTATTGTGTTTTCGCTGTAAAACACTTAGAACATCTGAAATATTGTCTGAATTCACAAGATCTGTGTCTTTCCATTGCTGTGAGCTGTGTATTTTTAAGAAATGTTTTATGATTAGTAATTAGGTAATACACGTTGCTCTGTGTATTTATTCTAGTCGAGTTGTGATGGTGGGTGCAATTGTAAACTATGATTTATACCTGAAATATGCACATTTTTCTAACAAAACCTATCCTATACAATAAATATGTTATCAGACTGTCATCTGATGAGGTTTTTTCTTGGTTAGTGGCTATCAATATCTTTATTTGGCCGAATTGGTGATAGCTACTGGTGGAGAGAAAAAATGGTGGACAAAGAAAAATGGTGTCTTTTGCTAACGTGGTTAGCTAATAGATTTACATATTTTGTCTTCCCTGTAAAACATTTTAAAAATCTGAAATGGTGGCTTTATTCACAAGATCTGTATCTTTCATTTGGTGTCTTGGACTTGTGATTTAATGATATTTAGATGCTACTATTTAATTGTGACGCTATGCTAGCGATGCTAATCAGTGTGGGGGGGGTGGGGGATGTTGTCATAGGTGTACCGACCTCGGGCTTGCAGCCATAAGAGGTTTTAAATAAAGTTTTTTTTTTTAAATGGTCCCAATACGACAATGCCGATTCCCCTTCATGAAGCTGAAAAGATTTGGCATGGGCCCACAGATCCTCAAAAAGTTCTACAACTGCACCATCGAGAGCATCCTGACCGGCTGCATATGGCAACTGCTCAGCAGAGGGCAGTGCGTACAGCCCAGTACATCACTGTGGCTGAGCTTCCTGCCATCCAGGACCTCTATACTAAGCAGTGTCAGAGGAAGGCCCTAAACATTTTTAAAAATTACAGTCACCCAAGTCATAGACTGTTCTCTCTGCTACCACACTGCTACCACACACATTCCTTCACACTCTTCACATACGCTGCTGCTACTCTGTTTATTATCTATCATAATCACTTTACCCCTACCTACATGTACATATTACCTCAATTGTGGGACAACTTTCCACAGGCCACAATCAACAGGCTGATCAACTCTATGTGAAAGAGGTGTCACATCACCTTTTTTAAGGCATGTGTGACCAACAGACACATATCTGTATTCCCAGTCATGTGAAATCCCTAGATTAGGGCCTAATGAATTTATTTAAATTGACTGATTTTCTTATATGAACTGTAACTCAGTAAAATCTTAGAAATTGTTGCATGTTGCATATATTTGTGTTCTGTGTATATGCTTCTCTGCTAAAATCTGGGTAAAAGATTGAAAGGAATGTGAGTATAATTCAGTACATTTAGTTATTGCTTGCAGTTCTAAAGTCTACCAACCTTACCAGCAGGATTGCCTGCTAAGATAGAACAAGCTAGCTACTCTAACTTGATTGATAGTCTGAAATGGCTTTTTGGTATCTAGTTATGAGGTAGATAGCACTAACCATGGACACACTCGCCAGCGATCAGGTATTGTGCTCTAATATAACAACCACGTGTCAGAGATGAATATTCTAGTCAGTAACCCAGCAGAGAAGTACAGCAACTAGCAGCTGAAGGACACTGAATATGACAGATATTTTATCCTCTCTATCCTGGGACCGTTGTTCTGCCTTCTCTTCCCTAGGTGGCGGAGCTGTTCAAGATGCTGGAAAACATTAAAATACAATTTATAATACAAACACATTTTCACATATAACACACTACTACAAACATACATAATATACTAACATAATGACCCAATAAATACTCAATCTAAAAAATAGTGATTCTTCATCTACTATAGTCCCACAACATTTCTATGTATTATATTTAAATCGTTTTAAAATAATGTTTAAATGTATATATTGAAAGGTTTCTAGTTTGCTCAGTTAATTTATTCCATTTCTTTATTGCTCTAAATCAAAATGTTATTTTGCCTATTTCTCTTTTCTGTCTGGACAACGCATAGATGGTGGACAATCTATTCCTAGTATTTACGGAATGTCTGTCTCTTACCAACTGAATACCGTTGTGAATAGAACTTGGCCATTTTAAATGATGTATATTATGAAATAAAATAAGCATGTTTTTTTCAATTATCTTGTCGATTGATGACCAACCAAGAACATTGCGCATGACTGCAACAGAAGAACCATATCTCCACCTTAAAACAATCCTTGCTGCTTTGTTCTGTGCATTCTGCAGCCTCATAACTTCACTTGATGATGCATTTCCCCAGACCACAGAACAGTAGTTCACTTGACTCTCAATTAATGCTTGTGTTATTTGCTGAAGAATTTTTCCTGGTAAATATTTAGCTATCCTTCTGATTATGCATGCTGTTTTAATATTTTTTTTACATAGATTAGTTATTTGAGACGACCATGATAAGCAGTTGTCTAGCTGCACTCCCAATAGTTTGGTTTCTGCCACTTCTTCAATTTGTACTCCTCCCATACTTAATTCTATCCCATGCTGTTTTGGCCTTTTCCTAGTGGAACAGACCAACATAATTTTGGTTTTCTTGGTGTTTAAAACAAGTTTGTTTTGGCAAACCCACTCCCTAATATTCTCCAATTCTCCATGTAAAGCTTGCTGTACCTGTTGAACCGATTGTCTTGCTGCATAAATTGTAGTATCATCTGCAAATATAGTAGCTTGAGTTTCAGCTAAGGCATAGGGAAGGTCGTTGGTATATATTAAATAGAGAAGTGGCCCAAGGCAGCTGCCCTGCGGTATTCCACAGTTTAACACATGAGGGGAAGAAAATGAACCATTGATATAGGTGGACTGTTTCCTGTCAGTTAGATATGACTGTATCCAATTCAATGCTACCTCCTTAAAACCATAATGCATTCATTTTGTCAAAATTATTTAATGATCCACTAAATCAAATGCTGCACTGAAATCTAAAAATAGTACACCCACAAACTTGCCATTATCCATAGCATTGAGCCACTGGTCAGTCATGTCAACCAATGCAGTGGTAGTGGAATGGTTTTTGCGATAAGCATGCTGATTGGCTGTAATCAGATCATTCTTTTCCATGTACTCCCATATTTGTCTACTCACAATACCCTCCAATATCTTACCGAGTGCAGGGAGTAGACTAATTGTTCGACTATTGGCAGGAGTAATGGGTTCTTTGCAGTCTTTCGGAATAGGATACAGTTTTGCATGCTTCCATACATTTGCAAACATCCCCTTTTCCAGTGACCAATTAAATATGTATCTCAGTGGAACTGCAATCTTTGGAGCAGCACAGTGAAGCAAAAAATTGTCCATAAGACCATAACCTGTAGATTTACCATCAGGTAATGACTTCAATAGGTTTAACACCTCCTCCACTGACACCGTTTGCAGACTAAAAGAGCAGATCTTGTTGCTCATAATATGATCATCAATCCATTGGACAATAGCTTGTTTGGAAGAATGTATGTTTACATTGTTGCTCAGTAAATTCATTTTCTTTGTAAAAAAAATCTGCAAAATGATTGGCAATATCAACTGGTTTTGTTATTATTCTCCCGTCAACCTCCACACTAGATGGACATGATGAGATAGATGTACCAAGTAAGCCCTTAACTGTGTTCCATACCTTTTAATAATCATTTTTACAATCAATAAAAGCATTGTTGTAAAATAACTTTTTTTTCTTTTGATTCAATTTAACTGCAGAATTACGTAATGTTCTATAATTCTGTTCATCAATTTCTAATTTTGACTTGGCTGCAAAGACTTTTGCCATATTTCTTTGAGAAAAAGCCTCACCCAGTTCATCATCAATCCATGGAGATGGACGAGCACCAACTGTACTCTTTCTTATAGGGGCATGATGGTCCATTACCTCAGTGAGCAAATCAATAAAACATTCTGTAGCATGATTTAAATCATCCTCTAGACAAATCAGCTCCCAGGGTACAGCAGCCAAATCATTTTGAAATATCTCATGATTAAATGTTTAAAAATTTCTCTTAACCACAATCCTAGGGGGTTTCTTTGGAACCTTGGTGTTCATGGTTATGGTCACAATATTATGGTCTGTCCAGCCCACTGGCATTGATCTGTCTTTTAAGCATTGCAATGGTATATTACAGAAAATCAGATCAATGCATGTGTCTGAACGATGACCCAACTTAATTGATGATCTAGTAGTATCATTAACCATTTGTTTCAAACCACAGTTCTTGGCATATCTCATCAATTTTGTTCTATTTGAATTATTATGACCCTAACAATTTATATTAAAATCACCCAAGATAAATACATCTCTGTTGCTATCTGTGGCCTGGTCAAACCCAGTACATAAGTCATCCAGATAGGACACCTTAGAGCTAGGAGGTCTATACACACATCCTACCAATATGGGTGCCTGGTGAGGCAGATGTACCTGAGCCCATAGTGCCTCTACTTGACATACATTAAGGTCATCCCTTCTCTTAAAAGGTATATGATTCTGAATGTACAGTGCTACACCCCCACCATTCCTATTCCTATCTCTTCTCAGTAGACTATATCCATGAATGTTCATTTGCCCATCATTTACAGATGCATCTAAATGTGTTTCGGTCAAAGCCAAAATATGAATATTATTTATGTTGACCAAGTAAAAAGCCTCATGTATTTTGTTAGGAAGGCTACATACATTAACCTGAGCTATATGCAACCCTTTCCTTATTAAGTGTAGATCAATAGAGCATGTATTCGTTATAGTTGAAGTTGTCATGATACACTACAACACACAAACTCAAATTTGAACGTTAAATTAAAATAGCCAGGGAGTTACTCCATACAATTGCCCGTTGATATAAAGTTTATCCATCCCCATGGAGACTCGTTGATTCAGGCAGCGCTTTGCTTTCATGATGGTGATATTGTTTTTTTCTCCTTTCATTGATCTCGGTGGGAAAGTGATCATTCATTCCAAAATCTGTGTTTCTGAGTTCTTTGCCCCTGCTCTTCGCCATTTCCTTTTGCTTAAATTTGTCAAAACATGCAATAATAGCCCATGGCCTATTTCCAGAGGCCTTACGGACTCTGGAGAATGGACTCTGGAGAAAGTGACATTACGCACAACATCAGTGATTAAAAAGTGAAAAAAAGGGTCCCATCGTTTTTCCTAATCAGGTCACATGGTTTTAAAAAAACTGGAAAAAAACTCTAGGCCCTGGGGGTGGGTGAAAACCCTGTAAAACTGCAGCAACTGAATCGAATCCCCGAGCTGACAAGATAAAAATCTGTCATTCTGTCCCTGAGCAAGACAGTTAACCCACTGTTCCCCGGGCACCCAAGACGTGGATGTCAAGGAGGGCAGCCCCCTCCACCTCTTTAATTCAGAGGGGTTGGGTTAAATGCAGAAGACACATTTCAGTTGAATACATTCAGTTGGACAACTGATATAAATCATATGAACAAGTTACTGCAGTTTGACAGTTGCAACTGTAGACTATTATGTTGATTGATTAATTCCAGTTAATTCCAGATAATCATTTTGGATTGAAAACGTATAGGCATACCTGAGTACAGTGGAAAGCCTACTTGAGCATTCTGCGTCAACCTCGCTCTTTAATCTAACTTTTTATGGATGATGCGATGGAAGCTATTGAATTGATTTCGACATCTCAGAAAAAGACACTAGACAGTAGAACGTTTCATATGTTCAGCAAGTAAAGCATCTTAACCTGCAATTATCGCTGCAAGCTCCTTGTAGTTGCACCTGTTAGAGGAACTTTCCCTCTTGTTGTGTCCTCTAAAAGCCCATTCTTGCAGGCCCAAAAACACAGTGATGTTGATAAGCCGCTTGAGAACATCCCTGTTTCTTCTTACTTTCTCATATGTTGCGCAGCTTGAATACATAGACCTTCTTCATGAGTGATGCAGCTTTTTTGCAGAATCTTGAATCGGATGTGGCATTTATATGCTCCCTGCTTTTGTTTTGGCGTTTAGCTGAACGATTGATGTTCTTCAGGTCACTGTACCTCTCTTTCGCCCAAGGCTGACTTTCCAAAGAGCAGGCAAGGCCTGCAATACAGGCAGCTTGATGAAAGGCTCCCTGTTAACCAGCTATACCTTTGATATTCATTCGTATTGAACGCCATCACCTTTTCATATTTCTTCATGAAACTGATCTCAGGCAGAGGTCGAACCTCGGTTTTAATTCACACCTTTTCCGTGTACCCCAGAGAATGAAAGGGGTTCTTCAACAAAAAGTCAACAACATTTTCCTGCACACTGGAGCTGGTAGCTAGCAAAAATAAAGTTCTAAAACCAAGAAAACAATGTATAATCTACCTCCACCGTCTCCTGTGATTTGAAGAACCTAATTGGAATTGAATAATATCCAAAAATTGCTCAACTATCACTATCCAATAATGTCACCAACTCACCAAGCTTCTCAACACATAGACCCGCCCCGCCCTATAATGCTCTTTGGCACAACCCCAATACAACACACTAGGTTCATTCTCTGATCCTAATCCTATGATTGGATGGACAACATATCAGTTCATACTGCAAAAGCTTTGATTGGTTGGAGGTCGTCCTCCAGAAGTGGTCATAATTACCATCTAGGTCTATGGAAGGGGGTGAGGCCTACGAGCCTCCTTGGTTTTGTATTGAAGTCAATGTACCCAGAGGAGGACAGAAGCTAGCTGTCCTCCGGCTAAACCATGGTGCTACCCCAGCGAGTGCTGTTGAAGTTACTATAGACCTTCATTGCAAAACAGTGTTTTCTAATCTGTTTTTGGTGACGTGAATATATTTAGTATAGTTTTATCTAAACAGGAAAACATTTTTAGTTTCACTATTTTTATTTCTATGAAATTTCACTGAGAAGGATGGTCGGTCCTCCCCTTCCTCCTCTGAGGAGCCTCCACTGGTGTATGTGTTGTGTGTGAGAGAGTGAATTGATTTATACATCCGTGTGTGTTATCAAGCCGTATAGATTACTGCTTGTCATATAAAGTGATAGTATTTTTAGCAGCAGGGATACATCACCCCCTTCACACTGGAGCTCTGCCATGTAGAATGCTTGTGTGATATCCATCATATTACAAATGTCAACTCCTTTAAACACGATTCGAGTATCTAATTTGACGGAACACATGCATAATTTGACCCAGTCAGAAAAAGTTACAGCATTACAGATTTTTTCCTGGTCAACTTACATTCTCTTATTGACACATTATGTGGCATATTTAACCTATATGTGTCCAGCACTATGCTTCACCATCCACTGAGCCATGCACTTTGACTCAGTTTGGTCAGGGAAAGGATTTGATAATGAGATTGAATGATAATCTTTCTCCCCAACCCACCATGTGCTAAGGGTTCTGGGTAACATTTCCCATCAGGGGAGAGATTACTGGCTCTACCTGGCTCAGGCTGGCCTACTGCCTGCTCTCTGTGCCACACTCAAGATGGCTGACCCTGAGGTGGTGACTCCACCTGGCTCAGGCTGGCCTACTGCCTCCTCTCTGTGCCACACTCAAGATGGCTGACCCTGAGGTGGTCACTCCACCTGGCCCAGGCTGGCCTTCTGCCTGCGCCACACTGAAGATGGCCAACCCTGAGGTGGTGACTCCCCATCTTGCTCAGACCTACCATGTACATTTAAAATGTTTTATGAAATTATGTGATGTACAAATGTTTTTATGAAATTATGTGATCTTCAAATGTTTTTTCAACAATATTATGTGCTGGATATCTGTACAGTAAAACAATCAGATGTTATTTTTATAATGTTTTTATAAAATGCGAAATTTTCAACTAACAGAATGTGATTTTTCTTAAGAACCTCTTGATTTCAATAGATAGCAGATGTGTTTTGACCGGTAGCCTAGCGGTTAACAACTGTCGATGTGCGCTTGAGCAAGGCACCTAACCCTAATTGCTCCTGTAAGTTGCTCTGGATAAAATTACTCAAATGTAAATTAATTGTTTTGTTATTCCTGCCCATTTGTTATTCAGGCCAGTTGGAGAAACAGGAAAAAGTCTCTTCACACTTAGTCAGATGCAAATGTATTTTAATAGAGGCTAAGCTTTCGATCAGTCAACCTCCATCAGAGCATATTAAAAGGTGTGTGAGCGCGAGATTGACCTTGTAACCTCTTCCCCAGGCTAATTGTGCATAGCCAGGAAGTGTCCGGTGAACGAGGTTAGTGACTCAACAACAGTAAACATACACACCATGTTCCCATCAGTCATCAGGTTTTATAAAGTTTGATTACTTCTGATAACATTACCTTTGTCTGGGTTGTGTGTTTCAGAAAATCTAAGAGGCCAGCCCTTGACCATCCCAGTGATCAGATAGCCAGAGAGGCTGGCTGGTACAATGTGTGTGTGAAGTAGTGAGACCGACTGATAGCGTCGGACTGTTAAAACGTGCTCCATACCTGTCCTATACCTGCATGGCACCTGATAAGGTATGGGAACGTCCCTTAGTCGACACTCACCTGTGGAGCCTGTCAGCTGGTGCAGAGGTACAGCCTGGCTCCTTAGATCCCCTGCCAATCAACGCCCGTCCTAGAGACCTGCAATCTACTCCATCTGTTTACATTGGCAAAGTTCAGGCAGAAAGGCCAAAGATAACAGGTTTGAAAAGGGTAGACTATAATATCTGTGATTGACCTATTTTCTTTCAGAGAGTCAAGTTGTTTTGAATTTCAATTACAGAAAAAGTTTGAATGTTGAAAAACGGTCAACCAAGTGAAAAATGGATGCCCATTTGCAGACTACCCCAGGAAGTATGTGTTATCATAATAGAACAACAGGTTGGCATTCCTGTGATCTCCAAGGTCAATGGAAGTACTGGGCTCTCAAAATGTGTTGGGTTTTACAAAGTCAATATGGGTCAGCGTACTAGTAATGTTGCCACTTAAATGTATTAGGCTCACATGGGCCTTTTACAAGATATTCCTTTTTACAAGATATTACATAGAAAACAGACATGTTTTATAGCATGTCATCTGTTATGTTTTTACTTGTACTCTTCTTCTCTGCTATCTGCACTTTTCTTCTTTCTGACCCCTCCCTCCTCTGACCCCTTCCTCTCTGACCCCTCCCTCCTCTGAACCCCCCCTCTTACCCCTCCTCTGACCCTTTCCAGCTTGCTCCCTCCCTCTCTCTTTCCTTACCCCTCTCAATTTCTTCCTCTTTCTGTCATTTCCAGGTTGCCACTTGGTCACTGCAGACACTATGGTGAGATGAATGAGAGAGAGAGAGAGAGAGACACAGTTTGGTTGAATGAACATTGATGTGAGTTTATATCTGCAGGTGTTGAATGTTTCTCTTTTAATCAAGTGTTCCTTAGCTTTTCTGAAAAGCTTTTCTTGTAAATGTGTGAATGAGACAATGTTTTTCAGTGTTGTATGTTATTGCATGATGCTATTTGAATTGTTGTCAGATGAGAAGTCTTCAAAAGTTTTGCTTGTTCTTGATCTGCATTTATAACATTTCATAAATTGACTGAATAGTGTTTTGCGGCGTTTGGCGTACAAATGCAATTGAGTGCAACATGTTTGTGTTGAAATACAATGCCGTACAGTGTATTGACAGAAGAATTAGAATGGTTTTTTTGTGTGTGTGTGACAATGTCTGTCAGGGAATCAGTGATAGGGCGAGGAATGGAAGAGGGAGAAAGACTGAGGGTGGTAGAGACCAAAGGAAGGGGTGTAAAGAAGAGATATTGCTGTGTAGCGGAATAAGGAGAGATTGGAAGGACAGTAGCTGCAATATTACTCTCGGAACCGTTACAGTTCTGCCTGTTGTCTGCCTGTTGTCTGTGTGTTGTCTGTGTGAGAAACAGTGTCTATTAAGGGTCTCTGCGTATCGTGTTAAATGTAGAGTGTCAAGTGTGATTTACAGAGGTTATAGTGCAATGAATGCTAAGCGAGAGGTGGGGCTGTATTTCCTGCAGTGCCAATAAGTATTTATAGCTTAATTTAATATTTTTTACAGTATGTGAAACTGAAAACCTTGGCATTCTTTCGTATGACACGATATTACTGTGATGAAGCAGCAAACTACTGTAGCTGGTGGTGGTGGGAATTAAACAATAGAGTAAACCCCTTCAGGTGTGTACCGGTAGGTCAGTAGGAAAGAAGTTAGAAATACGAAAGTAGATCAACAGGGTGATAAGTTAGAATAGAAAGGTAAATAAACAGGGTGATAAGTTAGAAATAGAAAGGTAAATAGAAAGTTAAATAAACAGGGTGATAAGTTAGAAATAGAAAGTAAATAAACAGGGTGATAAGTTAGAAATAGAAAGGTAAATAAACATGGTGATAAGTTAGAAATAGAAAGTTAAATAAACAGGGTGATAAGTTAGAAATAGAAAGTAAATAAACAGGGTGATAAGTTAGAAATAGAAAGTAAATAAACAGGGTGATAAGTTAGAAATAGAAAGGTAAATAAACAGGGTGATAATAGGCAAACAGAGGGAGAGAGGGGTGAAAGCGGGATCATAGGGGTATACTACAAAGCAGGTTGAGGAGTTAGTGAGATAACTTTGGTAAACTGAGTTCAACTCGAGATAACCGGTCATACGAAAGTGGCTCACCTTTTAGCCAGGTACATTCCTATGGCAACGAATCCTTCAGATCTAACCTGCTCTGGGGGATGCTAACTCACGGCTATCTCCATTTACATCAGATGACCTCCCTCTTGCAAAGATTGCGTCCCCGTCCCCTTCATTTGAGGCAGACGACTGCTTAAATATTTTATTAATTTGGTAATGACAGACTGCATTTTAAACTTAACAGACAGTAACACTTTTGTACACGCGTCTGAAAATGTATTGGTCGCGGCTACTCCTAAATTGCACCGCGGCCGCCCTGGCATTTTTCTGAAAAATCTATATTTCACCGTGACCTGCTGCTGCTTACTATCAGGCAGTGAAGCAGCCTGTTGATGAGTGAGTGAGTGGTGGGGAGAGGGCAAGAGAGGTGTGTGTGTGTTGAGATTGAGCGCTGCAGCTGAGTGATTTGAGTGAGAGGAGACAAAGCAGCACGCGCGCATGTCGTGTCAACCTTTTACATGTTGTAGGTTATATTGTCATTATTGAGACAACCTACTGTTTTTCCAACTATTTTTCCATAAAACATATTAACGCGCTAGAACTGATGTGCATCAAGAAATAACAGCGTCAAAGCACAGGAAAACTACTTTAGGCGCTCCAGCACATATTAGATACATTCGCCTCAGAGGTGGTTTAAACTGCATTATAAACTGGGTGGTTTGAGCCCTGAATGCTGATTGGCTATACCACGGGTATGGCAAAACATGTATTTTTACTGCTCTTCTTACGTTGATAACCAGTTTATAATAGCAATAAGGCACCTTGGGGGGTTGTGGTATATGGCCAATATACCACGGCTAAGGGCTGTATACAGGCACTCCGCTTTGCTTAGTGTTTTAAGAACAGCCCTTAGCAGTGGTATATTGGCCATATACCACACCCCCTAGCGCCTTATTGCTTAATTATAAACTGGGTGGTTCAAGCTCTGAATGCTGATTGGCTGAAAGCTGTGTTATATCAGACCATACAAACAAATATTGGCCAAATACCACTCCCCCTCAAACCTTATTGCTTAATTCTAATGTCGACTTTGCTTATGGAAAACCATGGAAGTTATGGAACTCCCTGGCATGCTTCTGAAAAGTCCACAATAAAACTGACATTAAATGTGGAGAATGATACATCTGCATCTGTTGGTCATCAAGTAGCCTATTATTTTATATGCTACTGTAGGCTACTGTAGCCTACCATTTGATACAATACATATGTTGAAATGAGGATATCACTGGAGCCATTGCAAATCAATTTGTGCCACTTGTGTAGCCTACCTGGAGCTGGCAAACGGATTTAATAAACAGCCTATAACTTCAGTTTATTGTTGTTGTAGCCTTGTGTTATTATGCAATTATTAATGGCCATGTTTAGTTAATGAAATTGGAAATTATCAACTGTGAACATGGTCACAGTTCTATCGCAATTGCAGATCAGCTGTAGTCAGAATGCATTAGATTAGGTAACATTCAGTCAGATTAGGCTACAGGTTAAAAAAAACACTGTCTGTTGACAAGCATGGGCCTATTCAGTTCATATTATTAATGTTTGAAAATTACAACCCTCAATATCCTATTCCAGCAGGCTATTAAACAACAGAAAACCATGGCAAAATGTAATTACAATCATAAACCCGGAGTCAGTAAGCCTAGCCTATTGAAATGATAAGCCAATTCATTTATAACGGTTTGCAGTCTGGCACATAATAACGGTACAATTGCCAGAAAATAAATAGCCTAACATTAGTTCGATTTTCCCCCAAATGTTTCTTGAACAGAGATTGAGATCCTTTGTCCAGATTTCATCCCTCAAACTCTCCTGTCAGATTGGTCTATAGTTATGCACATGTGCATAAGGGATTTACAATCATAGCCGTTAAATCAACATCCATTGACGGATAATTATCTGGCGAGTTTATTAAGGGCCAACTAATTCTCTTTTCTCTTTCGACATATTCAAATTCCTTTAATAGTCATGTTAGCTCGCAATAATTATTATTTTGATGGAGAACCGAATTTAGCTCCTTACGTCTTTACAAATTACGTTGACATTCCTTAATTCGCTCGATAACATTATGGAAAAAGGGTTTATTGGCTAAATGTGCCAACTCCTCTCTTGCTGTATAAGAGCACAAGGCCAGACGCAGATGCAGATACGGGAGGCAAATGGTTTGAGTCTTTGATATTTATTATATTCCAAAAGGGGAGGCAATAGAATGGTCGTGGACAGGATAAAGGTCAAAACCAGTTCAGAGTCCAGGAGGTACAGTGTGGCAGGCAGGCTCGAGGTCAGTGCAGGCAGAATGGTCAGGCAGGCGGGTACAGAGTCCAGAAACAGGCAAGGGTCAAAACCGAGAGGACTAGCAAAAGAGAATAGAAAAAGCAGGAGCACGGGAAAAACACACTGGTTGACTTGAACAGACAAGACAAACTGGCACAGAGAGACAGGAAACACAGGGATAAATACACCGGGGAAAATAAGTGACACCTAGAGGGGGTGGAGACAATCACAAAGACAGGTGAAACAGATCGGGGCGTGACATGCTGGGAAAAACACCATGTTGGGCTAGTTTTCAGGACTCGTGGGCAGGTTTTGAATGGTCATTTCCGGAAATGTTAGATAGACAGAACTTCTAAAAGCCTATTTCACACAATAGCATGCTGGATTTGAACGATTTTGTGTTTTTTATTTCGATTTCAGCACAAATGAAAATGTCACTGACTCGGCCATGGATTGATGATTCACCATTGTCTTTAATGACGAGTTAGGTGTTCGACTAGCCAGTTAAATAAAGGTTAAATATTTTATTTTAATTTTTTTAACATGCAGGCGCAGTTAAAAGCCTGCTAGAGTTAGCTGTAGGCGGATGAGCAATACCGACCTTCGTAGTACGGATGAAGCCTGAGCTGGAATGTGAAGCTAACTGAATCTGGTTAGCTTTAGAAAACCCTGAGTAGATGTACAGTTGAAGTCGGAAGTCTACATACACTTAGGTTGGAGTCATCAAAACTCGTTTTTCAACCACTCCAAAAATGTCTTGTTAACAAACTATAGTTTTGGCAAGTAGGTTAGGACATCTACTTCGTGCATGACACAAGTCATTTTTCCAACAATTGTTTGGAGGAAACAGGGGGAGGCTTGCAAGCCGAAGAACACCATCCTAACCATGAAGCACAGGGGCGGCAGAATAATGTTGTGGGGGTGCTTTGCTGCAGGGGGGACTGGTGCACTTCACAAAATAGATGGCATCATGAGGATAGAAAATGATGTGGATATATTGAAGCAACATCTCAAGACATCAGTCAGGAAATTAAAGCTTGGTCGCAAATGGGTGTTTCAAGTGGACAATGACCCCAAGCATACTTCCAAAGTTGTGGCAAAATGGCTTAAGGACAACAAAGTCAAGGTATTGGAGTGGCCATCACAAAGCCCTGACCTCAATTCTATAGAACATTTGTGGGCAGAACTGAAAAAGTGTGTGCGAGCAAGGAGGCCTACAAACCTGACTCAGTTACACCAGCTCTGTCAGGAGGAATGGGCCAAATTTCACTCAACTTATTGTGGGAAGCTTGTGGAAGGCTACCCAAAACATTTGACCCAAGTTAAACAATTTAAAGGCAATGCTACCAAATACTAATTAAGTGTGTGTAAACTTCTGACCCACTGGGAATGTGATGAAAGAAATAAAAGCTGAAATAAATCATTTTCTCTACTATTATTCTGACACTTCACATTCTTAAAATAAAGTGGTGATCCTAACTGACCTAAGACAGTGAATTTTTACTTGGATTAAATGTCAGGAATTGTGAAAAACTGAGTTTAAATGTATTTGGCTAAGGTGTATGTAAACTTCAGACTTCAACTGTAGCTTGATGGACAAAGAGAGAGGTTTGAAGGAGAACAAGCCGACCGTGTGTATAGTTCTTCTGCATGATTGCATACCAAACAATGCTGTTTCTGTGTATGTGATTCATTTGCATAAATAATTAATGCATGTTTGTATTTGATATCTGATTTTAGCGCCCACATAACAATGATTTAGCCAGCTAACTGATAAATATTATGAAATAACATTTTGTGTTCTAAAAAAATATAAACTTCAAACAGTATAGCTGTAAATAACTGATGTGATTATAATATAAAACCTATAAACATAAAAGAGAGATCTTAGCATTTAATTAACAATGTTTTTCTGGGGCCCATACCAATCCATACTTTATTGGAATATATTCCAGTGTTTAAAAAGCCATAGGACCAAAACCGTGTGTGTGTATGCTAATGAAAGAGTGTTTACTACGTGGGTGTGATGCGGTATTATATGTACACACACAGCTATCAGCTATCAGCTGTCAGTGGCATGTGTTTAACAGTATCAGTGTGACTCTGACGTTCACATTCCCCTCTCAGACAGTGTTGGGTAACACTTGAGGGAAAAATCGTGTTCACAATTTACATCATGGAATGGTTTATTGACTATTAATTATTTATAGTTGGAAAGGGAAACTGGTTGGAAATCAATTGGGGGGGGGGGAAGTGTTCATACCTTACATCAAGGAAAAACAGTTCATGAAGGGTTTGTAAAGGGGTTTTAAGTAGTTTATAGTAGTGGTGGGGGGGGGAATTATGCAGTTAACTATCACAATATACATTTTGGACGATACTACACTGAACAAAAATATAAATGCAACATGTAAAGTGTTGTTGCCATGTTTCATGAGCTGAAATAAAAGATCACAGAAATGTTCCTTACGCACAAAAACGTATTTCTCTCAAATTTTGTGCACAAATTTGTTTACATCCCTGTTAGTAAGTATTTCTCATTTGCCAAGATAATCCATCCACCTGACAGGTATGGCATATCAAGAAGCCGATTAAACAGCATGATCATTACACAGGTGCACCTTGTGCCGGGGACAATAAAAGGCCACTCTAAAATGTGAAGTTTTGTCACACAACATAATGCCACAGATGTCTGAAGTTTTGAGGGAGTGTGCAATTGACTTGCTGACTGCAGGAATGTCCACCAGAGCTGTTTCCAGATCATTTAATGTTCATTTATCTACCAAAAGCCACCTCCAATGTCGTTTTAGAGAATTTGGCAGTACGTCCAAACATCGTCACAACCTCAGACCACATGTAACCTCGCCAGCCCAGGACCTCCACATCCGGCTTCTTCAACTGCGGGATCATCTGAGACCATCCACCGGACAGCTGATGAAAGTGTGGGTTTGCACAACTGAAGAATTTCATCACAAACTGTCAGAAACTGTCTCAGGGAAGCTCATCTGCGTGCTCGTCGTCCTCACCAGGGTCTTAACCTGACTGCAGTTTGTCGTCATAATCGACTTCATTGTGCAAATGCTTACCTTCGATGGCCACTGGAACGCTGGAGAAGCGTGCTCTTCACAGATGAATCACAGTTTCAACTGCACCAGGCAGACAGCGTGTTTGGCGTCATTTGGGAGAGCGGTTTTCTGATGGCAACGTTGTGAACAGAGTGCCCTATGGTGGTGTTGGGGCTACGGACAACGAATACAATTGTATTTTATTGATGGTAATTTGATTGCACAGAGATACCGTCACGAGATCCTGAGGCCCATTGTCGTTCTATTCATCCGCCGCCATCACCTCATATTTCAGCATGATAATGCACTGCCCCATTTCGCAGGCATCCGTACACAATTCCTGGAAACTGAAAATGGCCCAGTTCTTCCATGGCCTGCATACTCACCAGACATGTCACCCATTGAGCATGTTTGAGATGCTCTGGATCGACGTGAAGAGGAGTGGGACAACATTGCACAGGCCACAATCAACAGCCTGAACAACTCTATGCGAAGGACATGTGTCATGCTGCTTGAGGCAAAGGGTGGTCACACCAGATGGTTCTGGTTTTTTGATCCATGCCCGTACCTTTTTTTTAAGGTATCTGCATATCTGTTTTCCCAGTCATGTGAAATCCATAGATTAGTGCCTAATGAATTTATTTCAATGTGAAATCCATAGATTAGGGCCTAATGAATTTATTTCAATTGACAGATTGTCTTATATGAACTGTAAGTAAAATCTTTGAAATTATTGCATGTTGCGTTTATGTTTTTGTTCAGTGTATATTGCAAACCCCTGAGGTGCCTTATTGCTATTATAAACTGTTTACCAAAGTAATTAGAGCAGTAAAAATACATGTGTCACGCTTGTTGAAATGAGTGAACCAAGGCGCAGCGTGTGTAGAGTTCCACATTATATTTAATAATGAAACTTACAACCAAAACAACAAAGAATATAACAAACGTGCAGTATTGCAGTGCTCAAGGCAACTGCACAAAAACAAGATCCCACAAACAACAGGTGGGAAAAGGATGCCTAAATATGATCCCCAATCAGAGACAATGATAGACAGCTGCCTCTGATTGGGAACCATACCAGGCCAACATAGAAACGAAAATACTAGAATGCCCACCCTAATCACACCCTGACCTAACCAAATGGAGAAATAAAAGGATCTCTAAGGTCAGGGCGTGACAACATGTTTTGTCATACGCGTGGTATACTGTCTCAGACGACACCATTCTGGCCCTTCTTTGGACACTGTGTTAACAACCCTCCAGACGAGCTTCAATGCCATACAACTCTCCTTCCGTGGCCTCCAACTGCTCTTAAATACAAATAAAACTAAATGCATGCTCTTTAACCGATCGCTGCCTGCACCTGCCCGCCCGTCCAGCATCACTGCTCTGGACGGTTCTGACTTAGAATATGTGAACAACTACAAATACCTAGGTGTCTGGTTAGACTGTAAACTCTCCTTCCAGACTCACATCAAACATCTCCAATCCAAAGTTAAATCTAGAATTGGCTTCCTATTTTGCAACAAAGCATCCTTCACTAATGCTGCAAAACATACCCTCATAAAACTGACCATCCTACCGATCCTCGACTTCAGCGATGTCATTTACAAAATAGCCTCCAATACCCTACTCAATAAATTGGATGCAGTCTATCACAGTGCTATCCGTTTTGTCACCAAAGCCCCATATACTACCCACCACTGCGACCTGTACGCTCTTGTTGGCTAGCCCTCGCTTCATACTCGTCGCCAAACCCACTGGCTCCAGGTCATCTACAAGACCCTGCTAGGTAAAGTCCCCCCTTATCTCAGTTCACTGGTCACCATAGCAGCACCCACCTGTAGCACGCGCTCCAGCAGGTATATCTCTCTGGTCACCCCCAAAACCAATTCCTCCTTTGGCCGCCTCTCCTTCCAGTTCTCTGCTGCCAATGACTAGAACGAACTACAAAAATCTCTGAAACTGGAAACACTTATCTCCCTCACTAGTTTTAAGTACCAGCTGTCAGAGCAGCTCACAGATTATTGCACCTGTACATAGCCCATCTATAATTTTGCCCAAACAACTACCTCTTCCCCTACTGTATTTATTTATTTATTTTGCTCCTTTGCACCCCATTATTTCTATTTCTACTTTGTACATTCTTCCACTGCAAATCTACCATTGTGTTTTACTTGCTATATTGTATTTACTTCGCCACCATGGCCTTTTTTTGCCTTCACCTCCCTTATCTCACCTCACTTGCTCACATTGTATATCGACTTATTTTTCTACTGTATTATTGACTGTATGTTTGTTTTACTCCATGTGTAACTCTGTGTTGTTGTATGTGTCGAACTGCTTTGTTTATAAATTGTAATTGTAGATAGTTTATAAATGTATAGATTATAATACAATCCCTTTGATGACAGGTCTCCTCTCAATTTTAGATTATTTTCTCATTAATCCTATTATATTACACTCTCTGGCTCTCTCGCTCGCTCACACACACACACACACACACACACACACACACACACACACACACACACACACACACACACACACACACACACACACACACACACACACACACACACACACATTGTCCATCTCACACCTATCCCCCACAGCTCTCTCTCAGCTCTCCCCCCAGCACCGTTGTCCCCAGCCTCCCCTCCTCTCCAGGGGGCTGTGCTACTGGGGGACCGAGGGCACGGTCCTCCAGACAGGAGGTGGCGCTGTTCCAGACCCTGCAGGAGGCTCTGAGGGAGATCGACCTGCCTGAAACACAGGACCTGCCACAGGGTGAGACCCGAGCTACGATCACCAGGCTGAAACATTCAGGATGTGTCAGATAAAAGTGTACCAGGCTAGAAAGACACCTCCATGTTTATTACAATCTCTATGATATTGGAGTCATGCTCTATCACCTTTCATTTCTACCTGTGACTCTCTGAACCGTTAAATCAGAACTAAGCCTACAGGCCAGGTGAACCTATCACTGGATCTTAACCTGCACAGAGTCACCCAGACCATGTGAGTTTAGCACTATATGTCACTGGGTTAGCAGGTGAACAGGTGTATCAAAGTGTGTCTGCAGACCGGAAAGGGCCAGAGGGCTGTGTGCATGTAGGAAATTAGCTTAGATGACCTACCATATTGCTGACCCCTGTATAGTTGTTTTTGGACCTAACTACTTTCTATTTCATGAAAGGCTGAAGTACCGATGTATGGGGATTTTGACCATAATGGCAGTTCTACTGTGTTCTCTTCCAGGTATGAGTCACTCTGAGATGTGCATCTGTGTTTTGGGATCCCCACTCCCCTACCTCTCTCTGCTGTTAGAGGCAGGCCAACGGAGCCCAGGTATGGTAGCAGAACACACCCAGACAGGAAACACAGCAGATATGTACAAGCAGGGTTTGTACTTCATGAAAATCCTGGAAAATACATAGATTTTTACAATTGTGTTTTCCATGCCAGGAAAAGTCATGGAAATTAATTTCATCATTTATTTTAATGTAATTTAGGAACTGTTATTTTTGAATAGTTGATCAATCACATAATAATCACCATATCAGCCAGGATCGGAATATGACACTTTAGCGCAAGACTATTCAACTGGCGGCACAGCTGCTAGATCCGGCCCGTGTTATTAATTTAGATTGGCCCTTTGATCAATTCTGAACATTAATATTTTTAAAAACGCAAAAATACGACATTCAGTGCCAAAATGACATGCACTATGGTGGTTGTATACTGTATAGTGTAGTTATTTAGCGGTTTCTAGCGGTTTCTAGCACCTGTGTGGCATGTTGATTATTTTTTATTCATATAAACTTGACTCCTGCACTTGAACGGTTTAATTAAGCGACACAATATTATGCTCACAATTAACCTTTTTTTTACATCTGGCCCCATGAGAATATAGCTGAATAGCCTTGCTTTAGTGCATACTTGTAACGATGTGCGCTGAGAGTCGGGAAGCAAGTTCAAGGAGTGAGTGTTTTTAATAAATAAACAAAACACAACATAATACAAAATAGGAAACACGAACAACGCACATACATAACACAGGAACAGAAACAATAATGCCTGGGGAAGGAACCAAAGAGAGTGACATATAAAGCGAAGGTAATCAGGGAAGTGATGGAGTCCAAGTGAGTCTGATGACGCCCAGGTGCACGCAACAATGGTGACAGGTGTGCGCCATAACGAGCAGGCTGGTGACCTAGAGGCCGGAGAGGGAGCACACGTGACAGTACTGTATGTGTGTGCGCGCATCACCTACATGTGTGCGAGTGGGCGGTTGCTCAAGGATATTGTAGCAGCAGGTAGGCCTAGACCAGGGGTCTCCAACCCTGTTCCTAGAGAACTACTGTCCTGTAGGTTTTCACTCCAACCCTAATCCATCACACCTGATTGTAATAATTAGCTGGTTGATAAATTGAAATCAGGTTAGTTACAACTGGTGTTGGAGAGAAAACCTACAGGAGGGTAGCGCTCCAGGAACAGGGTTGGAGAGCCCTGGCTTAGACTATAAAATATGATAGAGAACAGATTAAATAGGTAGAAAAAATATATATTGTAGCCTGGCTAGTTATCTTTATAGTTAACTGTTTAGTTATTATTAGCATGTATTAATGTTTTCATCATGTCCAAAAACGTTCCACTGACACTCGCGAATAACGATTCAAATGATTAATATAAACTATTATTTTTTATGAAACTAATGATTCATTTTGCCATTGTATTAATTGGGATTCTGTTCAATCGCGGTGAATTTAATCATATGAATCGTGAAAAGTAATTTTAGGAAAACATATTAGATGTAGCCTTTCTTTTGTATTAAGTGGCTTCAACTTGTTTTGTAGATACTTCCAGTTGATTTGGGCATCCAATATATGGGACATTGCAACATCAATAGATGCTAGTCAGCCTGCAAAGTAGCCTGGGCAGCCGCTAGTGGGCTTTATGGATCTCCACTATCGTCTGGGCTTGATGTGCACAGACAGTAATACACTGTTTGTGTTTGAGCAGGGCTGGATCAAAAGCCTGCACACCCAGTAGCTGTCCAGACTGAGGGTTGACCACATGTGTTTTATGAAGTTGCCTAACAGGCTACATGGGATCAGAGAGCAGCCAGCAGCCAGTGTCAATACCACATTTATCATTACTTTTTTATATGTATGTAGAGACTCCGCCAATTGTTGGTCATGGAAATCTGTCAAAATGTCAAAACAAAATAAACATTTGGTCACAGTTTTTGTATAAGTACCAGTACACACTTTGTCACGTCCTGACCAGAGTTCTTATGTGTTGTGCTTGTTTTAGTGTTGGTCAGGACGTGAGCTGGGTGGGCATTCTATGTTGTGTGTCTAGTTTGTCTGTTTCTGTGTTCAGCCTAATATGGTTCTCAATCAGAGGCAGCTGTCAATCGTTGTCCCTGATTGAGAATCATATATAGGTGGCTTGTTTTGTGTTGGGGATTGTGAGTGGTTGTTTCCTGTGTCAGTGTTTGTGCCACACGGGACTGTTACGGTTAGTTCTTTTGTTATTTTGTATTGTTTTCGTGCATATTAAATCATGGAAACTTACCACACTGCACATTGGTCCTCCGATCCTTCTCGCCTCTCCTCGTCCGAGGAGGAGGAAGAGCTAGACTGCCGTTACAGAACCACCCACCAAACTCGGACCAAGCAGCGTGGCTACGGGCAGCGACAGCAGCAGCAGTGGCCAACTACACAGGACTCCTGGACATGGGAGGAAATTTTGGAGGGAAAAGGACACTGGGCTCACTTAGGAGAACATCGCCGCTCTCGGGAAGAGATGGAGGCAGCTAAAGCCCAGGAGCGGTGGTATGAGGAGGCAGCACGGAAGCGTGGCTGGAAGCCCGTGAAGAAACCCCAAAAATGTATTGGGGGGGGGGGGGGGGGCTAAAGAGGAGTGTGGCGAAGTCAGGTAGGAAACCTGCGCCCACTTCCCATGCTTACCGTGGAGAGCGGGAGTACGGGCAGACACCGTGTTATGCGGAAGAGCGCACGGTGTCTCCTGTACGTGTGTATAGCCCGGTGCGGTACATTCCAGCTCCACGTATCGGCCGGGCTAGAGCGAGCATTGAGCCAGGTGCCATGAGGCCGGCTCAACGTATCTGGCCTCCAGTACGTCTCCTCAGGCCGGCATGCATGGCACCAGCCTTACGCATGGTGTCCCCGGTTCGCCAACACAGCCCAGTGCGGGTTATTCCACCTCCCCGCACTGGTCGGGCTACGGGGAGCATGCAACCAGGTAAGGTTGGGCAGGCTCGGTGCTCAAGGGAGCAAGTACGGCTGCACGGTCCGGTATATCCGGCGCCACCTTCC
Organism: Salvelinus namaycush; assembly: GCF_016432855.1. Classification (NCBI taxonomy): domain Eukaryota; kingdom Metazoa; phylum Chordata; class Actinopteri; order Salmoniformes; family Salmonidae; genus Salvelinus; species Salvelinus namaycush. The sequence continues at coordinate 17,889,114 of NC_052323.1, read as the reverse complement.
CGCCCCAGCCCAGTACCACCAGTGCCTACACCACGCACCAGGCTTCCAGTGCGTCTCCAGAGCCCTGTTCCTCCTCCACGCACTCTCCCTGTGGTGCGTGTCTCCAGCCCAGTACCTCCAGTTCCGGCACCACGCACCAAGCCTCCTGTGCGTCTCCAGAGCCCTGTACGCACTGTTCCTTCTCCCCGCACTCGCCCTGAGGTGCGTGCCCTCAGCCCGGTACCACCAGTGCCGGTACCACGCACCAGGCCTATAGTGCGCCTCGAGAGTCCAGTGTGCCCTGTTCCTGCTCCCCGCACTAGCTTTGAGGTGCGTGTCTCCAGCCCAGTACCACCAGTGCCTACACCACGCACCAGGCTTCCAGTGCGTCTCCAGAGCCCTGTTCCTCCTCCACGCACTCTCCCTGTGGTGCGTGTCTCCAGCCCAGTACCTCCAGTTCCGGCACCACGCACCAAGCCTCCTGTGCGTCTCCAGAGCCCTGTACGCACTGTTCCTTCTCCCCGCACTCGCCCTGAGGTGCGTGCCCTCAGCCCGGTACCACCAGTGCCGGTACCACGCACCAGGCCTATAGTGCGCCTCGAGAGTCCAGTGTGCCCTGTTCCTGCTCCCCGCACTAGCTTTGAGGTGCGTGTCTCCAGCCCAGTACCACCAGTGCCTACACCACGCACCAGGCTTCCAGTGCGTCTCCAGAGCCCTGTTTCTCCTCCACGCACTCTCCCTGTGGTGCGTGTCTCCAGCCCAGTACCTCCAGTTCCGGCACCACGCACCAAGCCTCCTGTGCGTCTCCAGAGCCCTGTACGCACTGTTCCTTCTCCCCGCACTCGCCCTGAGGTGCGTGCCCTCAGCCCGGTACCACCAGTGCGGGTACCACGCACCAGGCCTATAGTGCGCCTCGAGAGTTCAGTGTGCCCTGTTCCTGCTCCCCGCACTAGCCTTAAGGTGCGTGTCCTTAGCCCGGTACCACCAGTTCCGGCACCACGCACCAGGCCTACTGTGCGCCTCAGCCGGCCAGAGTCTGCCGTCTGCCCAGTGCCGCCTGCACTGCCCGTCTGCCCAGTGCCGCCTGCACTGCCCGTCTGCACAGTGCCGCCTGCACTGCCCGTCTGCCCAGAGCCGCCTGCACTGCCCGTCTGCCCAGAGCCGCCTGCACTGCCCGTCTGTCCTGAGCCTTCAAAGCCGCCCGTCTGTCCTGAGCCTTCAAAGCCGCCCGTCTGTCCTGAGCCGCTAGAGCCGTCCGTCAGTCAGGAGCCGCTAGAGCCGCCCGCCAGACAGGAGCAGCCAGAGCCGCCCGCCAGACAGGAGCAGCCAGAGCCGCCCGCCAGACAGGAGCAGCCAGAGCCGCCCGCCAGACAGGAGCTGCCCTCCAGTCATGAGCTGCCCTCCAGTCATGAGCTGCCCTCCAGTCATGAGCTGCCCCTCAGCCCGGAGCTGCCATTAGTCCGGAGCTGCCCTTCAGTCCTGAGCTGTCCTGAGCTACCTCTCTGTCCTGAGCTGTCTCCTAAATCATGTGGGGACCTTAGTGAGGATTCCTAGGTCAAGGTCGGGGGCGAGGGTCGCCACTCAAAGGACGCTAAGGAGGGGGACAAAGACAATGGTGGAGTGGTGTCCTCGTCCTGCGCCGGAGCCGCCACCGCGGACAGATGCCCACCCAGACCCTCCCCTTGAGTTTTAGGGGTGCGTTCGGAGTCCGCACCTCAGGAGGGGGGTACTGTCACGTCCTGACCATAGTTCTTATGTGTTGTGCTTGTTTTAGTGTTGGTCAGGACGTGAGCTGGGTGGGCATTCTATGTTGTGTGTCTAGTTTGTCTGTTTCTGTGTTCAGCCTAATATGGTTCTCGGACCAAGCAAGGTTCTCAATCAGAGGCAGCTGTCAATCGTTGTCCCTGATTGAGAATCATATATAGGTGGCTTGTTTTGTGTTGGGGATTGTGGGTGGTTGTTTCCTGTGTCAGTGTTTGTGCCACACGGGACTGTTGCGGTTAGTTCTTTTGTTATTTTGTATTGTGTATTGTTTTCGTGCATATTAAATCATGGAAACTTACCACGCTGCACATTGGTCCTCCGATCCTTCTCGCCTCTCCTCGTCCGAGGAGGAGGGAGAGCTAGACTGCCGTTACACACTTGCCGGTATCAGTCTAACAGTAAATCAATGTAAAGCCTGTTTGGCTAGAGCATCGGCCAAAACATATACCTTTACCCTTCAAAGTATGTGCCAAATTGTTTTCCAAGATGTCTTCCAAGTGTCCCTTAGTGCCAAGCAGAATGGTGTTAGATTGTACATGGTTTTCTTATCCATCTATAGACCTAAAAACTTTACCTTGTCAGAGCACCAGTAAAATACACTATATATACAAAAATATGTCGACACCCATTCACATTAGTAGATTTGGCTATTTCAGCCACAGCTGTTGCTGACAGGGCACATAGCCATGCAATCTCCATAGACAAACATTGGCAGTAGAATGGCCTTACTGAAGAAGTCAGTGACTTTCAACATGGCACCGTCATAGGATGCCACCTTTCCAACAAGTCAGTTCGCCAAATTTCTGCCCTGCTAGAGCTGCCCCGGTCAACTGTAAGTGCTGTCATTGTGAAATGAAAACGTCTAGGAGCAACAACAGCTAAGCCGTGAAGTGCTAGGGCACACAAGCTCACAGAACAGGACTGCTGAAGTGAGTAGCGTGTAAAAATTGTCTGTCCTCGGTTGCAAGACTCACTACCAAGTTCCAGACGGCCTCTGGAAGCAACATCAGCACAAGAACTGCTCGTCGGGAGCTTCATGAAATGGGTTTACATGGCTGAGCAGCCGCACACAAGCCTAAGATCACCATGCGCAATGCCAAGCGTCGGCTGGAGTGGTGTGAAGCTCGCCGCCATTGGACTCTGGAGTGGAAACGTGTTCTCTGGAGTGATGAATCACGCTTCACCATCTGGCTGTCCAAAGGACTAATCTGGGTTTGGCGGATGCCAGGAGAATGCTACCAGCCCCAATGCAGTACCAACTGTAAAGATTGGTGGAAGAGGAATAATGGTCTGGGGCTGTTTTTCATGGTTCAGACTCCTTAGTTCCAGTGAAGTGAAATCTTAACGCTACAGCATACAATGACGTTCTAGACGATTCCGTGCTTCCAACTTCATGGCAACAGCTTGGGAAAGGCCCTTTCCTGTTTCAGAATGACAATGCCCCTGTGCACAAGCAAGAACATACAGAAATGAGTTGTCGAGATCGTGTGGAAGAACTTGATTGGCCTGCACAGAGCCCTGACCTCAACCCCATCAAACAACTTTGAGATGAATTGGAACACTGACTGCAAGCCAGGCCTAATCGCCCAACATCAGTGCCCGACCTCACTAATGCTCTCGTGGCTGAATGGAAGCAAGTCCCTGCAGCAATGTTCCAACATCTACTAGAAAGACTTCCCAGAAGAGTGTAGGCTGTTATAGCAGCAAAGGGGGGACCAACTCCATATTAATGCCCATGATTTTGGAATGAGATGTTCGACAAGCAGGTGTCCACATACTTTTGGTCATGTAGTGTATATATTGGAACGGCAATCCTTTTATGTGATTCATTAGTGTCATTATCAAATAACATAATCGCCTTCTAGAGAAAAACTCTGAGTCTAACAGTAATAGCTCTAATTTTAGCCTGATGGCCAACGGGTTGAGGGGAAAGCTCACTAGTGTAGGTTGACATTTCATTAGAATGTCACTCCCCTCCTTGACTCTTTTTATACATAAATAGCAGACATGGGCAGAAAATAGTTGCATTTTGTACTTTACAGTATGTGTTTATTTGTAGTTTATTTGAAAATACTCAGGTAGTTGAATATAGTCTTTATAGTTTCAACTAAAAGGCAACTATTTTCTGTGATATTCAAATACAGGTCTCAGAAAAATAAATAATAGTTGAAGGTATTTGAATATATACAGTTATTTGAGAAAAATATATACATATATTTGATGGCTGGCAAATATTTGACGAGGAACCAAAAACTACAGTAGCAGGGTTCCCCAACTGGCACCCCAGTGATATTATTTGGCCCCCCAAAGTTTTAAGAGCAAAAAAATAAAATACACTTTTGTTGGACATACTTTCTTTTTTTTTTACTCCAGCAAATCAGCTCCAACTGATTTTAAGGGGGACATGGTATCACCTCAACATTAGAGTAGACAACTTTTGCAGTTTCAAAATGACTTAACAAATATATTTTCATAATGAGTGACATAAGTTATACAGTAACACTTAACATCAAGTTTTTATACATATGTAGTAACTTAGTGATTATTACAATAGCAACATTGCTGTTACATAGGACTTTAGAAATTGCTTTATTGTTGCATAATAATGGAATTATTACATACGTTGGAATTGTTACATACGTGGAATAAGGAACAGTCACTATTCCTCTTGTGTACAGTAGTTACTAAAACTTTCAGCTCATTGCTATGCAATTAAAATGCAATTACCAAAGTATTATGTAACAACATGTTAAAATGTTGCTTCCAAACGAATTACAGTTTTATAACACAGGCACAGTAACAGTTTGATTTTAAGTGTTACTGAGAATGCTAACAGTAACAAAATATGGCTATTACGTGTCGAAAGGAAACAATATATCCAGAAACTGCCGTCATGTATCAACTACAGCCAAGGTAAGTTGGAAATCATGTTAGTTTGTGTACTAAATAAACTATCCCTTTAAAGTTGTGTTTGAAACAAGATCACTTCCCCTCAGATGGCCAAAGAGTATCAAAGTTGTTTTTGCTAAGCATCCAACTTGCTGTTTGCAAATGGCTTTGAATTTCTCTGCAGTATTTTCAGTGGCATTAATTAATCAAATAAATTGCAGCTTTCAACTTTTTCAAATCAAACTTCATTGGTCACATACACATGGTTAGCAGATGTTAATGTGAGTGTAGCGAAATGCTTGTGCTTCTAGTTCCGACAATGCAGTAATATCTAACAAGCAATATAACAAATTCACAACAACTATCTTATTATACACACACAAATGTAAAGGATGAATAAGAATATGTACGTATAAATATATGGGTGAGCAATGATCATGTGGCATAGGCAAGATGCAGTAGATGGTAGAGCAGTATATATATATGAGATGAGTGATGTAGGATATGTAAACATTATTAAAGTGGCGTTATTTAAAGTGACTAATGATAGGCATAGGCAAGATGCAGTAGATGGTCCCAGCATTGATGCATCTGTACTGACCTCGCCTTCTGGATGATAGCGGGGTGAACAGGCAGTGGCTCGGGTGGTTGTTGTCCTTGATGATCTTTTTGGCCTTCCTGTGACATCGGGTACTGTAGGTACTGTAGTGGCATGTTGAAAGAGTCATACAGACGTTGAGCATCACAACGTATTTTTACATATCTGTACAAAATATCATTTGTTTTTGTTTGACTTGATAATGTACGCCTGGGACAATGGTCATTCAGGAGAATGGACATTTACAGAATGTTCAGATAGAAATGTATTGTGTAGATCCAATGACTGTCAGATTGGAATAGTATAGGAGATTGTGTTTGCTATTCATTCTGCTTCTTTCTTCCAACATACCGTTCCAGATACAACCCTGCCATTAGTTGAAGGCAGGCAATCCAATAGTTTCTGAAAAGTAGTCACTTCCACAGATCTGTAAATATATTTTTTAAGTAGTTGCTTTCTGAGATCTGTATTCAAATTGTTTCAAAACATAGTAATTTTTTGGGATCTGTATTCAAATAGTTGTACACTCTTAGAAAAAAGGGTTCTTCGTCTGTCCCCAAAGGAGAACCCTTTTTGTTTCTAGGTAGAACCCTTTTTTTGTGATCAACATTTTATTTTTATTTCACAATATACAACACACAAGGCCGGATCACTTTACAAATACTAGCCGACATGACAACATTAACATTCAATACAACTATTTACATATTTACATCAATTATATGAGTGCACAATATGACATTTACAGAAAGGAAGTAAGAGTTTACAATAAAACATTCAATTTTATTCTCAGAAAAGAAAATGGCGTCTCCCTCACTCCCCTAACCATGTAGGTCCATTGCTTGGTCAAGAGTTGTTGATATCTGATAGAGTTTTTGCATAATACATCCCATGCCTCAACTGTATTTGCCCGAGCTTTGTTTATCACGGCCACTGATCGCTCTATACGAATAATATCTTGAAAATATGATAACCATGTTTGAGGGGAGAGGATTGTAGGGGAAATCCAAGCACTAAGGATAACCTTTTTTGCTGCTGTTAACCCTGCATAAACTATTATTTTCTGAACCAGTTGCAATACAAGTGAAGAGTCATTCAACAAAAACAAAGGTGGATCTTAGTTCACAGGGAAACCTATCATTTTTGTGAAGAAATCTGAAACATGTGACCAGCACTGGGACACCACAGGACATTCCCAAAACATGTGCATTAGTGTTCCAAAAGCATTCATTCGGCATCTATCACATATTGGAGTTGGAATCAGCTTCCTCTTAAAACGTCTAAATGGGGTTGCATTTTTCATTCCAGATAGAACTCTTTTGGGTTCCATGTAGAACTCTCTATGGAAAGGGTTCAACATGGAACTCAAAAGGGTTCTTCAAATGGTTATCCTATGAGGACAGCCAAAGAACCCTTTTAGGTTTATGATAGCAAAAAAATGTTAAGACTGTAGGTAACTGTTTGTAACTGTTTGTTCCCCCACAAAGTAGTTACTTTCCACAAAGCATAGTTAAAACTATAATTATCCCAGCAATGATAAATAGTCATTCTCCCGCCTACTTTGTCCCTCTCTTAGGACCAATAACAGATTAAAACACTTTACTCCAACGTTGAAGTGGGAACAAGTGGTAAAAAAATAGTTCTGTTTACATGTGGCACGATCATCTTTATGACTTTTGACCTTTTTCTATGGAAATATGTCAATGATATTTCCAATCTCCAGTTTTCTAGGTACATCGGCCCTATGCCAAACACAAGATGTCTAGCACCCCTCTATAATTCTTCTCTCCCTTCCTCCCCCTCTTCTCACTCTCTTACACCCTTCCAATTTCTCTCTACCTCACTTCCCCCATCACCCACTCCTTCTGTTTCTCCCTTCTTCTCTCTCTCTCGTTTACCCCTTTCAAATCCCCCCCCCCCCTCTTTCTCTCTCTCTCTTTAGGAGATGCTCTCCTGTGTCTCTGTCCATCCTGGCTCTCTCGCTCCTCCTCCCTCCTGGTCCACAAGGCTGTCACCTTTGACCTGGGAGGGCGCACTTTCCTATCCAACTTCAACCCGCCTCGCAAGGTCACCTACTTCCTGTCATCTGACCCTTGGGCTAAGGAGGAAATGACCCGAGAGACAGACTGCCCAAGCGGAGGTTCTGGAGCACTGGGTCAGTTCTGGGGGAATGTTCTGACCACCAGGGTTCTGCTGCAGAAGGCCAAGATCCACTGCCCCCCAACCCTGGCCCTTCTGTTACCACCGGGGCAGATGAGGCTGGAGGAGGGCAGGACAGGAGGGGTGGAGGTGGTGCACCTGGAAATGGGGGCGGAGGAAGGGATGAACTCTGTCCGAAACAAGGTGGACAGTTTCCTGGAGTCTGAGAATATGAGGGGATCAGAGAGGGTATGTCCTGTTTGTTAAAGAATTCAGTCAGCCTTTATGTAAAAGTACACAAAGCTTTCCTTTCTCTCTGTGCCTAGGTGGTGCTCAGGTGCAGTGGGGGGAGGTTCGTGGGCGAGGCAACCTCACCCCCTGTCTACCTGTCCAGGAACAGCAGGGATGAGGTCTGGGCCAAGGTGAGTTATCTCCTTCCCCAGCTCCTCCCTGGCGAGGCAGTGCTGCTGGAGGCCTACTGCTCCCCACTGAAGCCTGGGCCACGGGTAGAGGACCGCACCTGGGAACAGTACACCGGTGAGGGCTTTAGTAAGGATGGATGAGTGTAGTTTGATGTTTGAGGACCTTGTTTTCATGCTTATTTGTATGTGGTCTTCATATGACATTGAACTTGTAAAGACTCTCTAACTACTTTCAATGTAATATACTACGACCATTACTAAAGATGGTCCTCTCCATCTCTGTTCTAATGAGGTAGTTGTTGTGTGCCTGTGTGTCTGTCAGACTGCAGGCCTCAGGTTCCAGACCTGTCCTTCAGACTGTGTGCCATAGTAACTCGCTCACCTCTGGACCTGCCTCTCCTCTACAAGGTGAGAGTAAGAGAGACAGAGAACGAGAGAGAACGAGGTAGGAGAGAAAAATGAAATGTTGACTATGTGCATCATGAACACATTGTTGTATGACTAGCAGCAGCTTTTTGACCCTTTACCATGTATTTGCATTGACCCTCAATACTGTCAACGTATAGCTGAGTGTACAAAACATTAAGAACACCTGCTTTTTCCATGACATAGACTGACCAGGTGAAAGCTATGATCTCTTATCGATGTCACTTGTTAAATCCACTTCAGTCAGTGTAGATGAAGGGTAGAGACAGGTTAAAGAAGGATTTTTAAGCCTTGAGGCAATTGAGACATGGATTGTGTATGTGTGGCATTCAGAGGGTGAATGGTCAAGACAAAAGATTGAAGTGCCTTTCAACGGGGTCTGGTAGTAGGTGCCAGGCATACCAGTTTGTCTCAAGAACTGTAGAGCTGCTGGGTTTTTCACGCTCAGCAATTTCAAGAATGGTCCAGCACCCAATGGACATCCAGCCAACTTGACACAACTGTGGGAAGCATTGGAGTCAACATGGGCCAGCATCCCTGTGGAATGCTTTCGACACCTTGTAGAGTCCATGCCCTGACGAATTGAGGCTGTTCTGAAGGAAAAGGGGGGTGCAACTCAATATTAGGAAGGTGTTCCTAATGTTTTATACACTCAGTGTATTTGTATATAGCTCTGTAAAATGTTGATGTTGTCTCCTCTTCAACGTTATGGCAAAATGTAGATTTAAATAGACATACCCAAAAGTAATACTTTTTAATGACATGGTCATTAACAATAACGAGTAATGATGCATAGTTTTCTGGTCCTTTTTTTATCAATAGCTGAGGTGTACAGTACATACTACAAATAATATGAAAATATATAATTTATGTAATTTTTTTCCTATTAGGGCTTGAAATGACTGAAATGCTTTCTAAATATAGTAACAACCAAATTATAAACGACTTACTATAAGATTTCACATTTCTTATAACTGTAAAATAAATATGATCATATTTAGTGACAATACAATTTTGGCACCATTTCATATAATTAATGATGGAGCATTTTCTGCCAAGTGTCCTTTGAACAACGTACAGACACCATTTAAATGTCTGCAGAATCCACCGTCTGTGACCAAGAGAAAGTGGTCGTGTTTGAATTCTACAAAATCATTTAGTATTTTTTCATTGTGAGAGGGCTACATCTGGCTGAGAATATCACAGTGAGATGAAACTACAGCAGTTGTATTCGCTAGACTGTCCCCGTTAATATGTCGTCTACCAGGCTGGGCTCTATCGCTCAGAGGCAAAGGAAATCGATTATTTGTCTGGATAGGCCAGAAAATGTGACACGTCACTCCCTATGCAAATGTATGAAACCTGACACTTTAAGTCAACTCTTCACTTCAAGCCAACCTGATACTTCAAGTGAGAGTGGTAGCGGAAAGCACTATAAGGAATTGGACCCTCCGACGTTCACAGAGTGTTCTGTACACCAAAATATCAGTCAGAACCGGTCCAGAACCGCTCAAAGTCCCCTAAATAGGGGACTTAACATCTAAGAGGTTGTCTTTAACTCGGGAATGGGAGACACATTCATGTAATATGCCAAATACTTGAACTGAACTGTTTGTTTGAAATCAATGACCTTATCTCTAACTTCTCTTCTATCTTCTTCCTCTCCCTCTCTCTTCCTCTCCCTTTCTCTTCCTCTCCCTCAGTTGGTGTGTAGAGTGGGTGTGTCCGACGATCCTCTCTCTCACAGCCACTCCCTCTCTCAGTCTTTGGAGACCACCCTATTAGAGTGCGGTTTCACTGACCCTACCATGGCAAAATCTCTCTGCCGCCTAGCACTGGACACCGCCCTGTCCTGCCTCTGTGTTGTCATGGAAACAGAGTCAAGCATGTCCGCAGAACAACGCGGTGGAGCGGGTGCCCAGACCGACATGATAGGTGTGTGTTGGTTCATGAAGCTGTCTGAGTTGATATATGATTTGATAAAGATTACTGCAGATTACTGTTGAAGCCTCTGAAAGCATGGGTATACTTATGACATCATAAGTCTCACGCTCTGTCAACACTATGTCTCACTGAGCTACTATCTGAGAGGAATCTCCCTCTCCATATCTCCCTCTCTACCACTCCATATCTCTATCTCTCTCTACCTTCTTTCTACTCCCTCTCTCGTAGGCGTGGACCTCCTTTTCACCATGGATGGCTCCATCATCAGGCCTGTTATTTTGGGCCTACATCCCTCCCTCTGTCTTCACTCCTCCTTCCAAGAGCGAGGGATGGGGATGGAGGGATGCGACAGTGGGATAGAGGGGTGGAGTAGGGGCACCCTCCTCCTCACCCCCCTCACCCGCTCCCAGTACTACCTGATGCAGGGGAAAACTGTGCTGGTGGTGGGAGCTGGAGGACACAGTAAGAGGTTCATCTGGAAAACAGCCAAACAGTACAAACTCAAGGTGAATGTCTACATGGAGAATAACTATATAGATGAATGTAGAATAACTACACTCTTAGAAAAAAAGGGTTCCAAAAGGGTTCTTCAGCTGTCCCCATAAGAGAACCCTTTTTGGTTCCAGGTAGAACCCTTTTGGGTTCCATGTAGAACCCTCTGTAGAAAGGGTTCTACATGGAACCCAAAACGGTTCTACCTGGAACCAAAAGGGTTCTTACCTGCAACCAAAAAGTGTTTTTCATAGGGTTTTCCTCTGGGGACAGCCGAAGAACCCTTTAAGGTTCTAGATTGCACATTATTTTCTAAGAGTGTACACAGTGAAAGTAAATACATTAGATTGCCCAACATAGACTTTTCAGCTATTTTAGTAGTGCATTTTACTGCACTGCAAAGTCCGATTAAATGGCACATTAATGGTTACTGGCTAGCTAGTTATGCTAATGTGCGAATTGAACTCATTAACTTTCTCCCCTACAATCAGATCCTGCTCGTGGACAGTGACTCTGCCCACTTCGCCTCCCAGTTGGTCGACCACTTCCTCCCCCTGCCAGACCTCCCCGACCATCGGCGTGACGACCAGCACTGCTCCCGCATCTGTGATTGGCTGTTGTCCTCCAGCCTCCGCCCTGACGGCTGCGTGTGCTTCTGGGACGAATGCGTGGTGCTGACATCGCTGGTCTGTGATAGGCTGGGGCTTAGGGGGCCTCCCCCTGAGGCCATCCGCATTGCGAAGGAGAAGAGCCGCACCCACAGGCACCTCTTGGGCCTACTGAAGTCTACTGGGACTAACCTGATCAGTGTTGAGCAGCCCTCCGGTCAGCCAGATAGCCTGGTTGAGTTTAGAGAGGATGAGAGGAGAGGTAGACAGCAGAATGGCATGGTCAACATGGAAGGAGATAGCATGAGAGCTATGGCCGATTTCGACAGGGGAGATCTCTTCAATGAGGCAATGGGCAAACACGACACAACCGCCCCTACCTCTTCCTCCACCTCACCCTCCTCACCCTCCTCACATTCCTTTGGCACTTTCCGTCCCTCCGCTCCTCTCCTCTCTCCCTCCCCATCCTCCTATGCTGTTCCCTGTATCCACGTGGAGAGCACCCTGGATCTGGAGAAGGCAGCCAGTGGGGGGGAGGGGGGGCCTGGTGGGGCCAGTGTGGGGGTGGTGAGATTCCCAGCGGTGATGAAGCTGGAGTACGGCGCGGGGGCGGTGGGCGTGAGGAAGGTAGGATCTCTGGAGGAAAGTCTGGCACACTTTGAGAGGATCGCCGGGGACCTCCGCGAGGAGACAGACTACCCCGGCATCGGCCTGGGCTGGGGCAACGCCATGATCCTAATGGAGTACGTGGGAGGCACCGAGCACGACGTGGACGTGGTCATGTTCGACGGGAGACTGGAGGGCGCCTTCGTGTCCGACAACGGCCCCACGCGCACCCCGGCCTTCACCGAGACGGCCGCCCAGATGCCCTCGGGGCTGGCGCCGGACAAGCGTGCTCAGCTGATCCGCGCGGCACACCACGCATGCCTGGGCTGTGGCCTGCGAGACGGCGTGTTCAACGTGGAGCTGAAGATGACAGAAGTGGGCCCGAGGCTCATCGAGATCAACGCCCGCATGGGCGGCTTCTACCTGTGCGACTGGATCCGCCAGCTGTACGGCGTGGACCTCCTGATGGCCGCCTTCATGGTGTCCTGTGGGGTGCGTCCCTGCCTGCCCTCGGCCACAGCCCTCCCAGCCAGAGGCCACTTTGCTGGGGTGATGGTGGTGGTGTCACGGCACCTCCAGGCCCTGAAGACGACAGCCAGCCCTGAGCGCCTGAGAGGGCTCCACCAGGAGGGTGCGTTGTGGCTGAACGAGCTGGCAGAGGAGGATGAACTGATCTCTGGTGAGTACGAGGAGCCCTTCTGTAATGTCGGGGTGAGAGATGCCCACAATGCCACCAACGCTCGCCAGCGCCTCCTCGCCCTCTGCCAAGGGCTGGGCCTGCACTGTCCTCCACGCTACGACCTGGGCTACTTCCTGTCCCATTTCAACTAGACAGGAACTCAGGGGGGAGAAGCAGGGTTTGTTCAGGAGGGTGCCATATTAACATTTTAATCACAGATCAAAATAATACAAAGAGCTGAAACGATTCCTTACTCTGCAGAATTATATATATTATATTCCTGCCTGAATGTTTGTTCACTACATTGGACCCTTCTGAATAGAACCCATGTTTAGCAAGGGTGTGCTGTGTGCAGGGGTTAGTTTAGTTAGCTTAAAAGGTACATCACAGGATGAAAAAACACTCCTCATATCAAAACATAATATGTTATCTCAAAATTGCAAATTCAGGGACTAATCATTCAGGTAGCAGAACCTTTCCATTTTTAGCACTTATATTTTGGGGACCATCTCAGGAAAAAAATACAAGTTTAGAAAAGGTATCTTCATCAGTGATTGGGTAGAATAGGATATGGGTGTCTATCTATCTACCAGGGTTCAGGAAGTGATGTGAATTTAACATTCAAATATGGAAAAACGTATGGAAAAGCTTCTACTTTTCAGTTTATTGACAAGTCATAAAATAAAAAGAGGCCCTTTGTCCAATTATTGAATTGGAATTTCAGTTTACTTCCTGAATTGACAGCCTTCAATTCAAATCGACCCCAACCCTGTTATCTACTAGGTTGTGGCATCAGCAGTCTACCTTACTACTTCATAACGTAGTAGGCTGCACATTGTGACCACATAGCAGTTGATTAATAGCCTACACACTGTGAACACATAGCAGTTGATTAATAACATATACACTGTGAACACATAGCAGTTGATTAATAGCCTGTACACTGTGAACACAGCAGTTGATTCATAACCTGCACACTGTGGACACAGCAATTGATGAATAGCTTGCACACTGTGAACACATAACAGTTGATTAATAACATATACACTGTGAACACAGCAGTTGATTAATAACCTGCACATTGTGAACACATAGCAGTTGATTAATAGCTTGCACACTGTGGACACATAGCAGTTGATTAATAGCTTGCAGACTGTGGACACATAGCAGTTGATTAATAACCTGCACACTGTGAACACACAGCAGTTGATTAATAACCTGCACACTGTGAACACATAGCAGTTGATTAATAGCTTGCAGACTGTGGACACATAGCAGTTGATTAATAGCTTGCAGACTGTGGACACATAGCAGTTGATTAATAACCTGCACACTGTGAACACACAGCAGTTGATTAATAACCTGCACACTGTGGACACATAGCAGTTGATTAATAACCTGCACACTGTGAACACACAGCGGTTGATTAATAACCTGCACACTGTGGACACATAGCAGTTGATTAATAACCTGTACACTGTGGACACATAGCAGTTGATTAATAACCTGCACACTGTGAACACATAGCAGTTGATTAATAACCTGCACACTGTGAACACATAGCAGTTGATTAATAACCTGCACACTGTGGACACATAGCAGTTGATTAATAACCTGTACACTGTGGACACATAGCAGTTGATTAATAACCTGCACACTGTGAACACATAGCAGTTGATTAATAACCTGCACACTGTGAACACATAGCAGTTGATTAATAACCTGCACACTGTGGACACATAGCAGTTGATTAATAACCTGCACACTGTGGACACATAGCAGTTGATTAATAACCTGCACACTGTGGACACATAGCAGTTGATTAATAACCTGCACACTGTGGACACATAGCAGTTGATTAATAACCTGCACACTGTGGACACATAGCAGTTGATTAATAACCTGTACACTGTGGACACATAGCAGTTGATTAATAACCTGCACACTGTGGACACATAGCAGTTGATTAATAACCTGCACACTGTGGACACATAGCAGTGCAGGGTTGGAACAGGTGGGAGGGGGAGTGATATTACACATGCAGTAGGTCAGAGTGTCATTAGCTAAATAGTTATATGAAGGAAGAGCAGAGGAAGATTGCGGATTTTGAGGAAGGGGGTTTGAGGAGAGCAGTGGAATAGCTGAAACAGGTGGACAGGGGTGACGATTGCGGAACCTTTTAACTCTTGGCTCAGAGGTGATGTCTGCGGGGCCAGTGCGTTTGAACTTTTGGGAAAATGTAGAATTTAGGAATGCTGACTCCCATACATGTGAAGTTAGAAGTCATGTGAAAGTTCATGTCTTAATTTAAAAGGTTGAGGTGAAAGGTTGTTCCCCCCCCCAAAATAACTCACTAACTAAAAATGAATGGAAATTAGGATTGAATTCCACCACATATTCACACCAATTTTAGCCCATAAAACGAAGTGCGTTATTTTGTTAATGGGAAATAATTTGAGGCAGTTTCACCGTTGCAATCCTCTTGACCCTGGAACAAGACCTAACCTTGGCAGTTAACGTCTGTGGTGTGGCATTTGGGGTCTGGTGTCAGACTGACCCAGTAAGCAGGGTGAAACTGAGATGCCATACGTATCCTGGCCACACCACACAACCCCCCAGACAAGGTTTACAGTGGTCAAAAGGTTGGGGATTTCCCATATCTTCTATTTCTGACTATTTGTTTATGTATTTCTGAGGTAACATTTAGGAAAATATAGTAAACATATTTTTTTTTACCTTTATTTAACTAGGCAAGTCAGTAAAGAACGACGCTGGGCCAATTGGGCGCCTCCCAATCACGGCCAGATGTGATACAGCCTGGATTCTAACCAGATACTGTAGTGACACCTCTTGCACTGAGATGCAGTGCCTTAGACCGCTGCACCACTCGGGAGCCGACACTTCTGACTTTTACTCAAAAAGGAGCTGTGGGAGGAAAGTTCAAGACTAAAACAACCTATCAAGATTACATCATTAAAACCAAAGAATATGTAAATGACAGTGATGGTTTCAATGATCTGTGCCCTATTTAACAAACACACACTACCCAGGCCAGCGACCTCTCTAAAAAGGGCTCTACTGCAGGTCAGCATGGGGCATATTAGGCTGTGAAAACAAAATGACTGACTGCAGCCTCTATTCAACCACAGCAGTGTATTGTGGCTCACCATTTGCTCTAAACATGTTGACAATAATGTCAGCTCAATGCTCACACAAACCTATATGTTGTTGTACTCACCGTTCAGCACTTAAAACACCCAATAGTTCACCTTATCTTCAGCACCACTCACTAGCAGTGAATCGAATGGTCATCTATGGCTGCTTCGGGTTATGGCAAAAGATGAGCCTGTAGTTCCTCATTGGCAGACAGGCAAGATTAGGTGGAACCATTCTAGGCTGTCTAGATGGGATACAATTTATGTTAGAATTGACTTTTCGTATCAGGTTAGGAGAACTTACGCAGCAGGTTAGGAGAATTAGGGTAAGCATACCTACTAAGCCCCCATACCTACTAAGCCCATTTCTATCTTTGTATTTCATTTTTTGGGGAATAAAAATACATTTTTCGGTTCTAAACCAATCCAATGTTTTATTATTAAATGATTAACAATGTGTAAGGTCACACTAGTGGCCAATTTCAAAGCTGCAAAAAAATTTTTTGGTGTTGAGCAAGGGTTGGAACGGAAATGATTTTCCAATCGTTTCGTTCTGAACAGAATCACAATGTTTTTTTGTTTCCTTCAATCAATCAATCAATCAAGTTTATTTTATATAGCCCTTCATACATCAGCTAATATCTCGAAGTGCTGTACAGAAACCCAGCCTAAAACCCCAAACAGCAAGCAATGCAGGTGTAGAAGCACGGTGGCTAGGAAAAACTCCCTAGAAAGGCAAAAACCTAGGAAGAAACCTAGAGAGGAACCAGGCTATGAGGGGTGGCCAGTCCTCTTCTGGCTGTGCCGGGTGGAGATTATAACAGAACATGGCCAAGATGTTCAAAATGTTCATAAATGACAAGCATGGTCAAATAATAATCAGGAATAAATGTCAGTTGGCTTTTCATAGCCGATCATTAAGAGTTGAAAACAGCAGGTCTGGGGCAGGTAGGGGTTCCATAACCGCAGGCAGAACAGTTGAAACTGGGACAGCAGCAAGGCCAGGTGGACTGGGGACAGCAAGGAGTCATCATGCCCAGTAGTCCTGACGTATGGTCCTAGGGCTCAGGTCCTCCGAGAGAGAGAAAGAAAGAGAGAAGGAGAGAATTAGAGAGAGCATACTTAAATTCACACAGGACACTGGATAAGACAGGAGAAGTACTCCAGATATAACCAACTGGCCCTAGCCCCCCGACACAAACTACTGCAGCATAAATACTGGAGGCTGAGACAGGAGGGGTCAGGAGACACTGTGGCCCCATCCGATGATACCCCCGGACAGGGCCAAACAGGAAGGATATAACCCCACCCACTTTGCCAAAGCACAGCCCCCGCACCACTAGAGGGATATCTTCAACCACCAACTTACAATCCTGAGACAAGGCCGAGTATAGCCCACAAAGATCTCCACCACAGCACAAACCAAGGGGGGGCGCCAACCCAGACAGGAAGATCACGTCAGTAACTCAACCCACTCAAGTGACGCACCCCTCCTAGGGACGGCATGAAAGAGCACCAGTAAGCCAGTGACTCAGCCCCTGTAATAGGGTTAGAGGTAGAGAATCCCAGTGGAGGGGAACCGGCCAGGCAGAGACAGCAAGGGCGGTTCGTTGCTCCAGAGCCTTTCCGTTCACCTTCACACTCCTGGGCCAGACTACACTCAATCATATGACCTACTGAAGAGATAAGTCTTCAGTAAAGACTTAAAGGTTGAGACCGAGTCTGCGTCTCTCACATGGGTAGGCAGACCATTCCATAAAAATGGAGATCTATAGGAGAAAGCCCTGCCTCCAGCTGTTTGCTTAGAAATTCTAGGGACAATTAGGAGGCCTGCGTCTTGTGACCGTAGCGTACGTGTAGGTATGTACGGCAGGACCAACTTGGAAAGATAGGTAGGAGCAAGCCCATGTAACGCTTTATAGGTTAACAGTAAAACCTTGAAATCAGCCCTTGCCTTAACAGGAAGCCAGTGTAGGGAAGCTAGCACTGGAGTAATATGATCAAATTTCTTGGTTCTAGTCAGGATTCTAGCAGCCGTATTTAGCACTAACTGAAGTTTATTTAGTGCTTTATCCGGGTAGCCGGAAAGTAGAGCATTGCAGTAGTCTAACCTAGAAGTAACAAATGCATGGATACATATTTCTGCATCATTTTTGGACAGAAAATTTCTGATTTTTGCAATGTTACGTAGATGGAAAAAAGCTGTCCTTGAAACAGTCTTGATATGTTCGTCAAAAGAGAGATCAGGGTCAAGAGTAACGCCGAGGTCCTTCACAGTTTTATTTGAGACGACTTTACAACCATCAAGATTAATTGTCAGATTTAACAGAAGATCTCTTTGTTTCTTGGGACCTAGAACAAGCATCTCTGTTTTGTCCGAGTTTAAAAGTAGAAAGTTTTCAGCCATCCACTTCCTTATGTCTGAAACACAGGCTTCTAGCGAGGGCAATTTTGGGGCTTCACCATGTTTCATTGAAATGTACAGCTGTGTGTCATCCGCATAGCAGTGAAAGTTAACATTATGTTTTCGAATAACATCCCCAAGAGGTAAAATATATAGTGAAAACAATAGTGGTCCTAAAACGGAACCTTGAGGAACACCGAAATGTACAGTTGATTTGTCAGAGGACAAACCATTCACAGAGACAAACTGATATCTTTCCGACAGATAAGATCTAAACCAGGCCAGAACTTGTCCGTGTAGACCAATTTGGGTTTCCAGTCTCTCCAAAAGAATGTGGTGATCGATGGTGTCAAAGGCAGCACTAAGGTCTAGTAGCACGAGGACAGATGCAGAGCCTCGGTCTGACGCCATTAAAAGGTAATTTACCACCTTCACAAGTGCAGTCTCAGTGCTATGATGGGGTCTAAAACCAGACTGAAGCATTTCGTATACATTGTTTGTCTTCAGGAAGGCAGTGAGTTGCTGCGCAACAGCTTTTTCTAACATTTTTGAGAGGAATGGAAGATTCGATATAGGCCGATAGTTTTTTTTATTTTCCGGGTCAAGGTTTGGCTTCCACTGTTCCGACCAGCAAAATAATGTTCTGAACTGGTTCGAACCAAAACAAATACTGGATTATATCGTTCCTTTCTGTTCCTTTTTTAACCTGTGAATCAACCGTGTTTTACATTTAGCTCATTAAATTACTTCACCAATCAGCGCGGATAGAGCAGGCAAGCTATTAGTTGTTTACACGCGTGATGTACAGACAACTGTAGCTTACGGCGCAAGATGCGACTGAAATTGTGTGGGTGGGGAGAGAGCAAGAGAGGGTTGAGGAGGAGTCTTGAAGTGCTGGGCATCTTGTTATGACATGCATGATCTGATTTAGGTCCACGTAATTATACCTAAGAGGAGCGGCTTCTATTGAGGAACTTTGAATGTCTTTTGAGCTAGATAGCTAACACGCTTGTGTATGCAGAGCAGCACCAGAATTAAAAACACGTCTTACCTTTTTGTCGTTTATAAATCCAATGCGAAATGTGATAACTAGCATTGAAAAAGTTAATCCATTCTTATTTAGTTATTTTATGATTTTCGGTTCTGTTACCTGAACTGATTTCAACCACAGATACAATGATTACAGTTACACATTGTTTTGCAAATATACAGTATGCATCATAAATCATTTCACCACATGAGAGCAATGGTGAACAAAGCCTTAATATTAACATATGTTTAATCTTGGTTACCCAGAAGTAGAATTCTCCCATGAAAGTTTGTAATTTCCTGTTACGAGAATCTGTCCACGAGAGATTAACACAGATTTAAAGGGATTTTTCTGTTGACTATAAACAATAGCTAATGTGGAAATGTATTTTCCTTAACAAAGTTTTAAAACAATAAAAATAGAACGAATATCGTGTTATGATTCAGCAACTGTTTTGATTCAAATATAATCAATTCACATTTCCTGTGTTGTGTAAAATACAATAAACATTAAAATCAACACTCTTCTGTGTTTGTTTTTATTGACAAATTGTTTAAATTAAATTACTTTATTAATGAAAATCGAACTGAAAACAGAGCTCCTATCCACCATACAAACCGTAACGTTCTCTCTCTTTCATACTTTATATGTATGTAACAGTTTTGCTTCCGTCCCTCTCCTCGCCCCTACCTGGGCTCGAACCAGGGACCCTCTGCACACATCGACAACAGTCACCTTCGAAGCACCGTTACCCATTGCTCCACAAAAGTCACGGCTCTTGAGGAGCAAGGGAAACACCTACTTCAAGGTCTCAGTGTGAGTGACGTCACCAATTGAAATGCTATTAGCGCACACCTTGCTAACTAGCTAGCCATTTCACACTAGTTACACTCACCCCCCTTTTGACCTCCTCCTTTTCCGCAGTAACCAGTGTTGATAAAGCATTTACTGGAGAAATGAGACCAAGTTGAGACGCTGGACGAGGTGGATAAGGTATAGTAAAGGCAGTTTATTCAGAGGTAAAGATATCTGGGAAAGCGTGCACGGGCTCGTTCGTCTAGTTCTTAGGGAACTATCGGAAGAGAGCCCCGAAACAAGGAGTGGATTTACATTTTATACATTAAAATGACGTAGGTAGATTCTGGTAGTCTGTGCTCCTGACTGGTCGTTGTGAGTTGAGGGTGGTCCCCTCCAGGCTGGTATCAATGTCCCATTGGTTCTTGGCAGTGTTCTTTGTCCTTGGAACCCAGTCCCGACAGAGGGGTGTGGGTGTGTATGTGTGTGCGTTCGTGTAGTGGCATTCCTGTGTGTTTCTGCAGTCACGAGATAAGAGGAGACAGTAACCAGCAGTTATTGTCTTAGGGCCAGGGGGTTTCCTGCCTGGAGGAATGTGAGCAATTACCCAAGTCGGGCGGTTTAGTTTTATTGCTCCATAACTGTTTTGTGCGGTCTGCAGTTTTATAACACTGGGTATCCTGTTCGTGCATCAGCAATTTTGTGCTTTAGAAATGGGGTGTGTTGAACAACAGACCATGCTTATAAAAGAAGTAGTTATAACAAGTTTTAACTGTGTAATGTTATTAATCAAAAATATAATTTATTACACCAGTGATCCGGGTCACGGCACCAATGTAACAGTTTTGCTTCCGTCCTTCTCCTCGCCCCTACCTGGGTTTGAACCAGGGACCCTCTGCACACATCGACAACAGTCACCCTCGAAGCACCGTTACCCATCGCTCCTCAAAGCCGCAGCCCATGCCGAGCAAGGGAAACACCTATTTCAAGGTCTCAGAGCGAGTGGCATCACCGATTGAAACGCTATTAGCACGCACCCCGCTAACTAGCTAGCCATTTCACACCGGTTATATGTAGATGGGTGATTATTACAGAAGGTGAAGCTGAGTTACTTCACAAAGAGAGACTTATTTTTTATTTCTATAGCCTGGCACTGTGAGGTGTTTTCTTCTGGACCTCTCTCTCTCTCTCGTTTTGACTCCTAGGGGCAGTCCAGTCCTGTTGCTAGTGGAGACTGTCGGAACTGCTTCAGTTCAGTTACACCTCAAACAAATCACTTCAGTGCTGAACCTTAGTGACATTTGGTTGAGGTTTTCTCTCTTTCTCAGTGCTTCCCGTTTTCATAAGTGAGTCTCAAAACAAGGCTGCAAAATGATTCCCTGTGGATGATGAACTGCACAGCAGATGTATGTCATCAGTTGGTCAGACTTACTGTAGCAGTAATAATACAAATAGTATTATTACCTGCTGTCTCCATAACACTTTACATTACAGTGCTCTTATTAATGTCTAATTATTCCTGTAAATTCAGTGTAAAAAGTATTGTACTTACTCATTTTTGCCCTGTACTTACAGCAGTACGTACAGGGTAACAATGCAATGCAAGTACAGGATAACAATGAGTAATTACAATAGTTGTTACACTGAACTTACAGCTATAATTAAACAGTAATGTAAAGTGTTACTGTATCTTTTTATCCCTCCCCTCAGTCACAGCTACAAATACCTAGGTGTCTGGTTAGACTGTAAACTCTCCTTCCAGACTCACATCAAACATCTCCAATCCAAAGTTAAATCTAGAATTGGCTTCCTATTTCGCAACAAAGCATCCTTCACTCATGCTGCCAAACATACCCTCGTAAAACTGACCATCCTACCGATCCTCGACTTCGGCGATGTCATTTCCAAAATAGCCTCCAATACCCTACTCAATAAATTGGATGCAGTCTATCACAGTGCCATCCGTTTTGTCACCAAAGCCCCATATACTACCCACCATTGCGACCTGTACGCTCTCGTTGGCTGGCCCTCGCTTCATACTCGTCGCCAAACCCACTGGCTCCAGGTCATCTACAAGACCCCGCTAGGTAAAGTCCCCCCTTATCTCAGCTCGCTGGTCACTATAGCAGCACCCACCTGTAGCACGCGCTCCAGCAGGTATATCTCTCTGGTCACCCCCAAAACCAATTCCTCCTTTGGCCGCCTCTCCTTCCAGTTCTCTGCTGCCAATGACTGGAACGAACTACAAAAATCTCTGAAACTGGAAACACTTATCTCCCTCACTAGCTTTAAGCACCAGCTGTCAGAGCAGCTCACAGATTATTGCACCTGTACATAGCCCATCTATAATTTAGCCCAAACAACTACCTCTTCCCCTACTGTATTTATTTATTTATTTTGCTCCTTTGCACCCCATTATTTCTATTTCTACTTTGTACATTCTTCCACTGCAAATCTACCATTCCAGTGTTTTACTTGCTATATTGTATTTACTTCGCCACCATGGCCTTTTTTTGCCTTTACCTCCCTTATCTCACCTCATTTGCTCACATTGTATATAGACTTATTTTTCTACTGTATTATTCACTGTATGTTTGTTTTACTCCATGTGTAACTCTGTGTTGTTGTATGTGTCGAACTGCTTTGCTTTATCTTGGCCAGGTCGCAATTGTAAATGAGAACTTGTTCTCAACTTGCCTACCTGGTTAAATAAAGGTAAAATAAAATAGAATAAATAAATAAACAGCCAGATGACCTCAAGACCAGCACCTTTGAGAATGGACATTCCCATGACGACGGATAGAGGGAGGGATGGAGAGTGGGATGGAAGGAAAGAATGGGGGGATAGAGGGGATTCGGGCAGCTATGGGACAGAAGCCTCTTCATCGATTTGTCAGAGGAGAGCCACAAAATCTTGGGGTAAGAAGAACCAACATAAGACCTATTATGACAGCAGAGGTACTCATGATGAGAAGTAAAAATGCAGCAGTATTTATCTGTTCATGGTGTGCATGTAAACATGACGCTGGCATAAATGTCATAACATAGATCTATCTGTGGGCATTGGGCTACTCTGGCTTCAAGTTGTGGCAGTAGTCAAGTGTTAATACATGTCTCACCAGGAGAAAAAGAGGCCACTTATTTACAGTATACTTGAGAGATACTGTTCATTCATGTTTACTGCCTGTGTGTAGATGACTTTCTAACTGAATAACCTCTTTCTCTCACTCCCCATCCCTCTCTTCCCAGATTGTGATTTTGTTCTTTGGCTGTGGGGAGCTCATAATGGGGACTGAGCTGGCGAAAAACCCTACTATCCATAATAGCATGGGTTCTTACAACTCTTCCTACATCCTCATCCCCTTCTGGCAGGGGGCACTGGTACACTACACGCAAGGGTGTGGAGTAACAGATGACAACTTTTTTTAACTGTAATCGGTTACGTTAACAGCTAAAATATTGTAAGGACTACAGATACTTTTGAAAACGTAAATGATTACTTATATGATTACTTTTAAATTCCGAAAGCATGTTTGCGTAAAAAATCTTTTACACCTTTCTGTTTTCCCAATGACATTCAAATCAGCGTTGAAAAAATGCGTAAATTTACATTTGTTCTGCGTGAGCGAGTCTGACCACAAATCAGAGACCACTATGATGAAACACCAAATGCGTTTGATGGGTCGCGGGAAAAGAGCAGGAATAGGCTTTTGTAGGGAACAGTGCACGCTATGACTTCCAATAGTGCGACTGCTGTCGGCATCCAAAGATTATCCAACTTGAATAAACGCTTGGCGATACTGATATCACTTATTATTAATATCGAGGCTACATAGTGCATTGATGTGAATCCCACAGCTGCTCTCTCATTTATTTGCACCTCATGAATTGTGGTTGTTGTGGATGGCTGTTCACAAATGTACAGTGCCTTCAAAAAGTAATCATACCCTTGACTTATTTCATTTTTTTTCGTGTTACAGCCAGTGCTTCACTTGGGCAGGAGCTCACCGGACTGGAGCTGAGTACTGGTGTTGTGCGGAAAAGTGAGAATTCTGGCAGGGGGGAAACACCGGCACATATTTCAGTCCAAGTCAAGCAGCTGGTTACAGCCTTCAAAATGGGGGAAATATTTTTTTTCTCACCCATCTACATCGAATACCCCATAATGAGTGAAAACATGTTTTTGGAAATATTAGCAAATTTATTGAAAATGAAATACAGAAATATCTCATTTACATAAGTATTCACACACCTAAATCAATACTTTGTAGAAGCACCTTTGGCAGAAATTACAGCCAGTGGTGATTTTAGCATGTAAAAAAATATATATTGGGGGATGCATGCCAGCAAAGCCACTACACAACACAACACTAAACACATTAATTGCACTATAACGGTGACAAACAGTGCCCTCAAACTGTTAGGGCCTACATAAAGCTGTCCCAACAGCAGAGTCCCAACAACAGCAGTCCCAACACCTTACCACTGCTACATCTGGCTATCAGCGGAGCCTTGTCTGCCAACGAAACAATTAATTCAGCCTAATTTACTGCCTTTAAAAAAACATAGCTGATATGGCTGACTTGCTTCAAAAATGTGGTCCCCTTATGCCATACGACAAGCGGATAAGAGGCAATCCGTAATTTCGATTAAGATACTAATGAGCGAGCTAGGACGGACGTAGTCAATATATATTTATAACAATATATAATATTTGTTCAGCTTTTTTTTAAATGTACAACAACATAATTCAGAACATGGGCCGTTGTTACAGTGTTCTCCCAGTACACCAAGTGATAACGGGGGCATATAAGCAGACAATGAAAGCTCTTACAATATTTGATGATTACATTTCTCTAAAACAGGATATAGCCTACATGTGCATCACCTAGTCAGAACAGTAGGCGAAATTAAGATGAGAAAATATACCAAATTATTAGGGTGAGGTTTATGGGCTGCTAACAGTTTACTACACAACATACACTTAGTATTACTTTCTTAGCTACAGTATACATATCTCCCTGGGCATACAATACATTTTTGGACTTACTTGATTAGGAAGGGGCAAATTTTGTCATCAAACTTTGTCATCGAAATCTGCCATTCTCTGGATATATTGTGCTTTCAAGACAGCTGTGAACTTGGGAAAAAAACAAGGTTGAATCATGATGACGTCAGTGATCTTCAGGTCGTAGCTCTAGAAAGAGGCCTGAGTTCCCAATTTACTATTCCGATTTAGATGGCCATTAAAAACGTATTTTCCCAGTAGGAGCTCGTTTTTTTCCTGAGTTGCCAGTTGTCTTTAACTCACTGAAGTCAGATTTCCCAGTTCTGAGTTAACAGTTGTTTTGAGAGCGGCAGAAATCATGCTGGTTTGACAGCATGGCCCATGTTGAATTTTTTAATTTTAAGCTTGGAAAAGAGACACTTAAACCCAGACTTAGGACCACACACTCACTCCACTGAATAGCAGGCGAGTGATTGCTTTGCAATGCTTGCAGTTAGCCACGGATTCCGTCCAAATCACTCATTGTTGAATTTGAGATTTCCAAATGACGTAATTTTTATGTCCAATGGCCAATGAGCACCGATATGTTTTATCTATAATTTATCTTCATTATTTCTCTTCATATGACAAGGATTAAAAAGGATTTGCCAGTTTATTGTCGACTTGGTTCATGATGATGACTGCTAGCTAAGATTTTGAAAGTATGATGATGACATGATCTGTCCAATCAAAGCTACTGTAGATATAACCTGATTTGATGTAATTTTGTCTGTAGCCAATGACCTTGAGCCTTCTTGGATGGGCACTTATAATGTAACTCTATGGCAGCACCCAAGGTGCTTGAATTTTCGAGCTCTACCCTTAGATTTGGCGGTGACGTGGTGTCCCCGTGAGTGACAGAACACTGAGCCAATCACGGCGCAACTAGAAAACATTACCAACCCGTACACTCCGTATTTTCCGCTGGCTGCCCCACCACCACAGAAAGTACTGAGCTAGGCTGAAACATGCATTTTGGAGCTGCCTTACTCAAGAAAGAAAAAAAGAGACCATGTTTGTATGTGTCTTTATTAACTCAATTATTTATTTTTTAGCTCTGCCCCACCTGTCCTGAATGACGGGTCACCACTGCACTCAATTAGTAAGAAGAGAATCCTCATGTGCTTTGAATAAATATGTTTCTATTAATGTAACAAATACAGCTGGGTTAATTTAACTAGTTGTGCAATGGCCAAGATGTGTGATATATAAACTCCGTTTCTCATTGCAGGAATCCTCTCAATCTATACAGGTTTACAACCCTCCAAGAAAATGGTATTCTCACATTGGTTTTAGCTGTCTGTGCACCAGTTGCAATAGCCCTCTCACCAGTGGTGTAAAGTACTTAAGTAAAACTACTTTTAAGTACTACTTAGGTAGTTTTAGGTGGTATCTGTACTTTACTATTTATATTTTTGACTACTTTTACTTTTACTTCACTACATTTTTAAAGAAAATGATGTACTTTTTACTCCATATATTTTCCCCGATACCCAAAAGTACTAGTTACAATTTGAATGCTTAGCAGTTCAGGAAAAGGTCAAATTCATACAGTTATGAAGATAACTTTCCTGGTAATCCCTACTGCCTCTGATCTGGTGGACTCACTAAACATAAATGCTTCCTGTGTAAATTATATCTGAATGTTTGGCTGTGCCATTGGCTGTAAAAAAAAGTTAGACAGGATGTATCACACCCAGCCATGATTGGGAGTCCCAGAGGGCAGCGCACAATTGGCCCCGCGTTGGCCGGGGTAGGCCGTCATTGTAAATAAGAATTTGTTCTTAACTGTCTTGCCTAGTTAAATAAAGGTTAAATATAAGGAATTTGATGTATAGCATTTACTTTAACTTTGTATTTTTACTCCAGTATGACAATTGAGTACTTTTTCCACTACTGTACATAAGTACATTTCAAATCTGACACTTTTAGACTTTTTCTCAAGTAGTATTTTACTGGGTTACTTTCACTTTTACTTGAGTCATTTTATATTAAGGTATCTTTACTTTTACTCAAGTATGACAATTTTTTTCTCACCAATCCTAATGCTCCATGTCAATCTTCTTCCCTTTAAAATCAATTCAAATTAAAATCAAATTTGATTGGTCACATACACATGTATTGGTCACATACACATATTTAGCAGATGTTATTGCGGTGTAGGGAAATGCTTGTATATTAGTGACTAGTGTTCCATTATTAAAGTGACCAGTGTATCCATGTCTATGTACATATGGCAGCAGCCTCTAAGGTGCAGGGTTGAGTAACCGGGTGGTAGCCGGCTATTAATGGCTATTTAACAGTCTGCTGGCCTTGAGATAGAAGCTGTTTTGCAGTCGCTCGGTCCCAGCTTTGATGCGTGTGTGCTTATGCTTTTCGGTATCTCTCCTCATCTTTATCTGTATGTTTTGTAGGTTGTTGTCCGGCTAATCTCGTTCAGCCGGCTGTCTTTGAAACAATTAAGATGGGGTAAAAGAGGATATTATCTTGTCAGGTCTGAGTGAAACCTAAAAATGAGGAGACATACTGGTCGCCTGCTCCTGATAATCTTCACTTCAGCAGGCCTATGTATAATCACCTACCAGCAAAACGTGTTCTGGTGGCTTGTGTTTGTGTATGCTCCTCCCCCTAGTGGAGATGTATAGTTATAGCCAAAAATTGTCCTTTAACTGATCAATGGAAATTATCAATAATAATAACATATCAATTATACTGTACAGTAATCAGTGGCATCATGCCCATAGGGACAGATTCGTTCTGTTTAAAAAAAAAGTTGTACTAAACTTCTAAGGCTTAAAAGTTCTTAAAGAATTTTTATTAACTAAATTATTAACAATTGTAAAGAGGTATACTTTGATCGGTGATTCTCAAACTGGGGGGACGTGATGCCCCAAGAAGGATTTGGGGGATTGCGAGTGTGAAGCTGAATGAAAAACGGCATATTTTAAAGTACAGTGGATTGCGAAAGTATTCACCCCCGTTGGCATTTTTCCTATTTTGTTGCCTGACAACCTGGAATTAAAATTGATTTTTGGGGGGTTTGTATCATTTGATTTACACAACATGCCTACCACTTTGAAGATGCAAAATATTTTTTATTGTATAACAAACAAGAAATAAGACAAAAAAACTGCAAAACATTAGCGTGCATAACTATTCACCCCCCCAAGTCAATACTTTGTAGAGCCACCTTTTGCAGCAATTACAGCTGCAAGTCTCTTGGGGTATGTCTCTATAAGCTTGGCACATCTAGCCACTGGGATTTTTGCCCATTCTTCAAGGTAAAACTGCCCCAGCTCCTTCAAGTTGGATGGGTTCCGCTGGTGTACAGTAATCTTTAAGTCATACCACAGATTCTCAGTTGGATCGAGGTCTGGGCTTTGACTAGGCCATTCCAAGATATTTAAATATTTCCCCTTAGACCACTCTAGTGTTGCTTTAGCAGTATGCTTAGGGTCATTGTCCTGCTGGAAGGTGAACCTCGGTCCCAGTCTCAAATCTCTGGAAGACTGAAATTTCACCTGTATTTAGCGCCATCCATCATTCCTTCAATTCTGACCAGTTTCCCAGTCCCTGACGATGAAAAACATCCTCCACAGCATGATACTGTCACCACCATGCTTCACTGTGGGGATGAGGTTCTCGGGATGATGAGAGGTGTTGGATTTTCGCCAGACATAGCGTTTTCCTTGATGGCCAAAAAGCTCAATTATAGTCTCATCTGACCAGAGTACCTTCTTCCATATGTTTGGGGAGTCTCCCACATGCCTTTTGTCAAACACCAAATGTGTTTGCTTATTTTCTTCTTTAAGCAATGTTTTTTTTCTGGCCACTCTTCCGTAAAGCCCAGCTCTGTGGATTGTACGGCTTAAAGTGGTGCTATGGACAGATACTCCAATCTCCACTGTGGATCTTTGCAGCTCCTTCAGGGTTATCTTTGGTCTCTTTGTTGCCTCTCTGATTAATACCCTCCTTGCCTGGTCAGTGAGTTTTGGTCGGCGGCTCTCTCTTGGCAGGTTTGTTGTGGTGCCATATTCTTTCCATTTTTTAATAATGGAGTTAATGGTGTGATGTTCAGGGTTTTGGATATTTTTTTAGAACCCAGCCCTGATCTGTACATCTCCAGAACTTTATCCCTGACCTGTTTGGAGAGCTTCTTGGTCTTCATGGTGCGCTTGCTTGATGGTGTCCCTTGCTTAGTGGTGTTACAGACTCTGGGGCCTTTCAGAACAGGTGTATATATACTGAGATTGTTACAGATCACGTGCCACTTATATTGCACACAGGTGGACTTTATTTAACTAATTATGTGACTTCTGAAGGTAATTGATTGCACAAGATATTAATTAGGGGCTTCATAGCAAAGGGGGTGAATACATAAACTCAGCAAAAAAAGAAACATCCTCTCACCGTCAACTGCGTTTATTTTCAGCAAAATGAATGTGTAAATATTTGTATGACCATAACAAGATTCAACAACTGAAACATAAACTGAACAAGTTCGAAAGACATGTGACTAACAGAAATTGAATATTGTGTCCCTGAACAAAGGGGAGGTCAAAATCAAAAGTAACAGTCAGTAGCTGGTGTGGCCACCAGCTGCATTAAGTACTGCAGTGCATCTCCTCCTCATGGACTGCACCAGATTTGCCAGTTCTTGCTGTGAGATGTTACCCCAGTCTTCCACCAAGGCATCAGCAAGTTCCCGGACATTTTTTGGGGGAATGGCCCTAGCCCTCACCCTCCAATCCAACAGGTCCCAGACGTGCTCAATGGGATTGAGATCTGGGCTCTTCGCTGGCATTCCTGTCGTGCAGGAAATCACGCACAGAACGAGCAGTATGGCTGGTGGCATTGTCATGCTGGAGGGTCATGTCAGGTTGAGCTTGCAGGAAGGGTACCACATGCGGGAGGAGGATGTCTTCACTGTAACACACAGTGTTGAGATTGCCTGCAATGACAACAAGCTCAGTCCAATGATGCTGTGACAAACCGCCTCAGACCATGACGGACCCTCCACCTCCAAATCGATCCCGCTCCAGAGTACAGGCCTCGGTGTAACGCTCATTCCTTTGACGAGAAACGCGAATCCGACCATCACCCCTGGTGAGACAAAACCGCGACTCATCATTTAAGAGCACTTTTTGCCAGTCCTGTCTGGTCCAGCGACTGTGGGTTTGTGCCCATAGGCGACGTTGTTGCCGGTGATGTCTGGTGAGGACCTGCCTTACAACAGGCCTACGAGCCCTCAGTCCAGCCTATCTCAGCCTATTGCAGACAGTCTGAGCACTGATGGAGCGAGTGTGCGTTCCTGGTGTAACTCGGGCAGTTGTTGTTGCCATCCTGTACCTGTCCCGCAGGTGTGATGTTCGGATTTACCGATCCTGTGCAGGTGTTGTTACGAGTGGTCTGCCACTGCGAAGACGATCAGCTGTCCGTCCTGTCTCCCTGTAGCGCTGTCTTAGGTGTCTCACAGTACGGACATTGCAATTTATTGCCCTGGCCACATCTGCAGTCCTCATGCCTCCTTGCAGCATGCCTAAGGCACAGTCACGCAGATGAGCAGGGACCCTGGGCATCTTTCTTTTGGTGTTTTTCAGAGTCAGTAGAAAGGCCTCTTTACTGTCCTAAGGTTTCATAACTGTGACCTTAATTGCCTACACTCTGTAAGCTGTTCGTGTCTTAACGACCGTTCCACAGGTGCATGTTCGTTAAACAAGTTATTTTTTTCATTTCACTTCAATTTGGACTATTTTATGCATTTCCATTACATAAAATCCAACTAAAATCAATTTAAATTACAGGTTGTCATGCAACAAAATAGGAAAAACGCCAAGGGGGATGAATACTTTTGCAAGGCACTGTATACCATTTGTTTTTATATTTATACGTTTGCCTATTAGATCTGGTTAATAACCTAGGCCTACAGTATGGTACCAAATTCTTATCTCAAAAACCTCTCATGTGTGCTTCAGAAACAAGAAGTTGTGCATCTTGACTGTTGACCAGTGACCAGTCATCAACATGGGCACGCAACGGCAGTTGTACATATCCAGATTAGTGACAAGAAAGCACTAACAGAGTAGGCTTTCGATGATATTATCCATATAAAATTCAGTTTATCAATCTTATATAGACTCATCTTTGCCGGAACAATAAGCTGCCTGGAGAATTCATTGATAATTTTCATATTTCAGATAGGCTTAGTTTGGCTGCCTACTGGCTATGTCTAAAAACGGCTGTGAGATCGGACTGCCTTCAGTACATACGCGATGAAGATGGACCATATTCTGGTGAATTTATGATGATATTTGCGAGGAAGAAAAAGACTGCTACAGACTTCTTTCCATCTAATCCTGCAACCTCTGCTGAATTTACATTTTAGTCATTTATCAAGAGCGACATTTTCAATCGTACTGGCCCCCGGTGAGAATCAAACCCACAACCCACACTCTACCAACTGAGCCACATGGGACCAGTACGAAGGCGGTTCAAGGCAGTATGATCCTGTATGCTCTCGATTCCAGAGAAGTGGCATATCTCTAGTTAATATTGGCAGTTAACATGAATGACTTTCAGCTCAAAATGCAGGTGTAAAACGCTGTTTATTTCTCTATCTTGCATTTTGAAAATGCATCACTGTTTATGGCTGTAATTACAGGCTACTTTTGTGGAGAAATTGTGCACGTTTGTGTGTGCATGTGCGTGCACTGTAGAGTCCCACACGGTTCCATCTCTGTGGAAGAAGGCAATCATCACCCCTCTTCCCAAAAAGCCTTCTCCCAAAGAAAACATACTGTAGACCTGTTGCTCTGACCTCCATTTTAAGTGTCTTGAAAAGATGATGGTGTGTAAGCTTCAGTCAGACTAAACACACTGTTGGACCCATATCAGTTTGCTTACAAATAAAAACGTGGCACTGATGAAGTAATCCTCACCATAGTGCATCTCATCCTGCAACATCTGGAGAACCCCAGGGCCTATGCCCCACTTCTATTTGGGGATTTTAGTTTAATACCTTGCAGCCACACATCCTACTCAGCAAGTTCAGACAGAGGTCAGTCAACCCCTATACCATCAGGTGGTGTCACTAATTTCTGACCAACAGGACCCCGCAGGTCCAACTGAACCAGATCCTGTCTGAGCCCAAGGTCATTAATACAGGTGTCCCCAAAGGCTGCGTGAGTTCACCCATCCTATTCACACTGCAAATAAATGTACAAGTAGTCACCCTGATAACTATATTGTCCAGTTTTCTGATAATACTGCCATTCTTGGTCTAATGTATAGACACTGACACTACTGTGTACAGGTCAGAGATACAGAGGTCTAATGTATAGACACTGACACTACTGTGTATATGTCAGCGATACAGAGGTTTATGCAGTGGTGTGATGACCACCACCTCATCAGGCAAACTGAGGATTTTTTTTGGACCCCAAATCTGTTGGTGACCATTCACCTGTGGTGGTCCATAATGTCAACTGATTATTGTTTGATTGTTTGATTTGATTTATTAGGATCCCCATTAGCTGACGCCAATGGTGACAGATAGTCCTACTGGGGTCCGACACATAACGAAAAAAAATACATTACAGACAAAAGACTTTACAAAAATATAACCGCAACATGTAAAGTGTGGGTCCCATGTTCCATGAGCTGAAATAAAAGATCCCAGAAATGTTCCATAAGCACAAAAATCTTTCTCTCAAATGTTGTGCACACATTTGCTTACATCACCGCTAGTTAGTATTTCTCCTTTCCCAAGGTAATCCACCTGACAGGTATGGCATATCAAGAAGCTGATTAAACAACACGATCATTACACAGATGCACCTTGTGCTGTGGACAATAAAAGGCCACTCTAAAATGTGCAGTTTTGTCACACAATACAATGCCTCAAGTTTTGAGGGAAACGTGCAATTGGCATGCTGACTGCAGGAATGTCCACCAGAGCTGTTGCCAGAGAATTTAATGTTCATTTCTTTACCAAAAGCCGCCTCTAACATAATTTTAGAGAATTTGGCAGTACGTCCAACCGGCCTCACAACCGCAGACCACGTGTCACCTCGCCAGCCCAGGACCTCAACATCTGGCTTCTTCACCTGCGTGATCATCTGAGACCAGCCACCCGGACAGCTGATGAAAATGTGGGTTTGCACAACATCAGGCTTCTTCACCTGCAGGATCGTCTGAGACCAGCAACCTGGACAGCTGAAGAAACTGTTGGTTTGCACAACCAAAGAATTTCTGCACAAACTGTCAGAAACCGTCTTAGGGAAGCTCATCTGCATACTCGTCGTCCTCACCAGGGTCTTGACCTGACCGCAGTTCGGCGTCATAACCGACTTCAGTGGGCAAATGCTCACCTTCGATGGCCACTGGCATGATGGAGAAGTGTGCTCTTCACGGATGAATCCCGGTTTCAAGTGTATCGGGCAGATGGCAGTCAGTGTGTATGGCGTCGTGTGGTCGAGCGGTTTGCTGATGTCAACCTTGAGTGCAGATTGCCCCATGGTGAAGGTGGGGTTATGGTATAGGCATGCATAAGCTACGAACAATGAACACAATTGTATTTTATCGATGGCAATTTGAATGCACAGAGATACCGTGATGAGATCATGAGGTCCATTGCCGTGCCATTCATCCTCCGCCATCACCTCATGTTTCAGCATGATAATGCATGGCCCCATGTCGCAAGGATCTGCACACAATTCCTGGAAGCTGAAAATGTCCCAGTTCCTCCATGGCCTGCATACTCACCAGACATGTTACCCATTGAGTATGTTTGCGATGCTCTGGATCGACATGTACGACAGCGTGTTCCAGTTCCCACCAATATCCAGCTACTTCACACAGCCATAGTTGGACAACATTCCACAGACCACAATCAACAGACTGATCAAGTCAATG
Source organism: Salvelinus namaycush (assembly GCF_016432855.1). Lineage (NCBI taxonomy): Eukaryota > Metazoa > Chordata > Actinopteri > Salmoniformes > Salmonidae > Salvelinus > Salvelinus namaycush. The sequence continues at coordinate 17,855,224 of NC_052323.1, read as the reverse complement.
AGAAGGAGATGTGTCCTGCCGCATGTGGCAAATGGTGGTCACACCAGATACTGACTGGTTTCCTGATTCACTCCCCTACCTTTAAAAAAATATATATTATGACCAACTGATGCATATCTGTATTCCCAGTCATGTGAAATCCATAGATCATTTCAATTGACTGATTTCTTTATATAAACTGTAACTCAGTCAAATCTTTGAAAATTGCGTTCATATTTTTATTCAGTGTACATTTCAAAACGTTAATAAATCCTCTTTAGGATCCTCCCCTTTTTTTCCATTTTCACCTAAAATGACATACCCAAATATAACTGCCTGTAGCTCAGGCCCTGAAGCAAGAATATGCATATGCTTGGTACCATTTGAAAGCGAACACTTTGAAGTTTGTGGAAATGTGAAAGGAATGTAGAAGAATACAACACAATAGATCTGGTAAAAGATAATACAAAGAAAAAAACAACTGTTCTTTTGTATTGTTTTTGTACCATCATCTTTGAATTGCAAGAGAAAGGCCATAATGTATTATTCCAGCCCAGGTGCAATTTAGATTTTGGCCACTAGATGACAGCAGTGTATGTGCAAAGTTTTAGACTGATACAATGAACCATTGCATTTCTGTACAAAATGTTGTATCAAGACTGCCCAAATGTGCCTAATTTGTTTATTAATAACTTTTCCTGTTCAAAATTGTGCACTCTCAACAAGCAATAGTATGGTATTCTTTCACTGTAATAGTTACTGTAAATTGGACAGTGCAGTTAGATTAACAAGAATTTAAGCTTTCTGCCAATATCAGATATTTCTATGTCCTGGGAAATGTTCTTGTTACTTACAACCTCATGCTAATCACATTAGCCTACGTTAGCGCAACCGTCCCGTGGAAGGGACACCGATCCCGAAGATTAACATGTAGTGTATCTATCAGTTACACATACATGTCAGTATATACACACAACAAGTAGGTCACATGGGGGAGAGACATTGTGCCCTGAGGTGTTGCATTTGTTTTTTGAAACCAGGTTTGCTGTTCACTTGCGCTATATAAGATGGAAGGGAGTTCCATGCACTCATGGCTGTGTATAATACTATACGTTTCCTTGAATTTGTTCTGGACCTGGGGTCTGTGAAAAGACCACTGGTGGCATGTCTGGTGGGGTAAGTGTCTGTGTCAGTACTATGTGTAATAATGGTTTGTTGTAATTGTGTAAACTCTCACTCCATTCCTGATAATGATGCATCAGGTTGCATTGTGGACATCTTTTTCAGAATGTGGATATTTCTGCAATGCAAGCAAAGGAAAGGAGATGAATTACCAAGACAGCCAAGACCATGCATCAATGATGACAGATATCAGGCACATAGTTTGTGTATATACAGGACCTGTCTGTAGCTAAGTATTCGTATTATTTATTTTACTGTCTTTTTTGCTCATCTTTATCAAGGGTGCCAATAATTTTGGACCTGTGAGATCCCTTGCTATGGTGGTAATCAACAATGTTTCAGTAAGCGGAATATAACCCAGGCAATTCTTTAGGGAGTTATCTTTCAGTGAGATGTTGTATGACATCTTCTGCTAACATAGCTGGCAATTTCTTATGGTCATAAATGTAGTGTACCATACTTTTCAGTGTTTGGTTTCTTGGTGGGTACTCAGTGATTGTGTTTCTAGGTGGGTACTCAGTGATTCGTTTCTTGGTGGGTACTCAGTGATTAGTTTCTTGGTGGGTCCTCAGTGATTAGTTTCTTGGTGGATACTCAGTGATTGGTTTCTTGGTGGATACTCAGTGATTAGTTTATTGGTGTGTACTCAGTGATTGGTTTCTGGTGGGTACTCAGTGATTGGTTTCTTGGTGGATACTCAGTGATTGGTTTCTTAGTGGATACTCAGTGATTGGTTTCTTGGTGGATACTCAGTGATTGGTTTCTTGGTGGATACTCAAGTGATTGGTTTCTTGGTGGATATGTAACAGTATAACTTTAGACCGTCCCCTCGCCCATACCCGGGCGCGAACCAGGGACCTTCTGCACACATCGACAACGGTCGCCCACGAAGCATCGTTACCCATCGCTCCACAAAGGCCGCGGCCCTTGCAGAGCAAGGTGCAACACTACTTCTAGGTTTCAGAGCAAGTGACGTAACTGATTGAAACGCTAGTAGCGCGTACCCGCTAACTAGCTAGCCATTTCACATCCGTTACACTCACCCGCCTTTCAACCTCCTCCTTTTCCGCAGCAACCAGTGATCCGGGTCACGGCACCAATGTAATAGTATAACTTTAGACCGCCCCCTCGCCCATACCCGGGCGCGAACCAGGGACCTTCTGCACACATCAACAACGGTCGCCCACGAAGCATCGTTACCCATCGCTCCACAAAGGCCGCGGCCCTTGCAGAGCAAGGTGCAACACTACTTCTAGGTTTCAGAGCAAGTGACGTAACTGATTGAAACGCTAGTAGCGCGTACCCGCTAACTAGCTAGCCATTTCACATCCGTTACAGATACTCAGTGATTGTTTTTTTTGGTAGGTACTCAATGATTGTGTTTGCATCATTGTCCTCGGCGGTATTGTCTGGAGATTCATCATATGGAGACTCTGAGAGCCCAGATGTGGTTCCACTTTCTCTGTGCTATTTGTTTGAAACATGCCTCTCTTCGTTTGGAAAAGATACCACTTCTCAACATATTTGTGGATGCAGGAGATTCTGCCCTGAAATCAAGAGCAGTGCCATGTGTTTCCATTTGAGTTGAACATTATAACTCTTCCTAATTGACTGTAGTATTGAAAGGTAGTGAGAATGTATCACACCATCAAGATCTACGTGAGCTGCAAGGGTGGTTCCATGGTTGACTGCTTCTTTTTGCAGTTTGAGGCTAATCTCTTTTTCTCCCTGGCCAAACCATTCGTTGGTCACCACCTATTCCAATACATCAGTTCTACAGTTCTATTTAGATGCATCTGAAGTGCAATTATCTATTGAGTGTAGATGGGAAATTCTGCAGCACATGCATCCATTTCACAACTTTGTGTGTAGTCCCATGTTCTTTTAATGGCTTGGAACACAATTACCCCAGAAGGACTTGCCACTGCAAGCAACACATTGTCCTGGTCAAGGCACTGACTCTTGAGATTGGAGTGAGCTGTAATATCCTTCTCAGCAGATGTATGCTCTCTTTGTTGATGTTTCCTCTGGTTATTTTTGTAAAGCCACAAACTGCAGTTAAGAGATTTGATTTTCCGCTTGACTGCAGGTCTCACAGCTGGACGCCCTGAACCTGGACCTCTCTGTTGCAGTGGTTACACCTGGGGCTGTCACCGTTGTAGTGGTTATACTTGGGGCTCTCACAGTTCCAGTGGTTACATCTGGGGCTCTGGCAGTTGCAATGGTTAAGCCTGGGGCTGTCACCATTGTAGTGGTTATACTTGGGGCTCTCACAGTTCCAGTGGTTACATCTGGGGCTCTGGCAGTTGCAGTGGTTACGCCTGGGGCTCTCACCATTGTAGTGGTTATACTTGAGGCTCTCACAGTTGCAGTGGTTACACCTGGGGCTCTCGCAGTTGTAGATGTTACACCTGGGTCTCTCACAATTGTAGTGGTTACACCTGGTTACACCATTTAGAGTGCTGAGCGCAGCACTCTAAATGGCATATGAAATGGAAAAAACAAAACACAAAGTTTTCATGGAAGGGGATGCAAAGAGCCTGGCTAGCTAATACTAACCATGGTAGCATCTGATGATGGTAGCTGCTGACCCAGCCTAATTAATGGAAGGCTAAACTTTATGTGGCTAGTACTGTATGTGTAGCTATATATAGCATCATTATTAATTTGCTCCCACCAAAAAATGTATTTTAGCTGTTTGCTTTCCATGCACCCACATGAGTTGATACGCCCGTTAATGTGAGTCATTGGTAACTGCAAATGTAGAGTGTGTTAAAGTGGGCGTTGTGAAATAAGTGGGAGGATCAATATATGTATGGCAGCCCTTTCAGCTAATTGGTTGCCACTCAAGACCGTTTCGCTGTTTCTTTGTAGCTTTTTAGCTAAGCCTAACCCTTTTCCTAACCTTAACCTGCTGCTAGTGTTAGGATTTATGTTTATGCACTATAGCCTGCTACCATATTGTATGAAGATGATTATTGTTTTGTTACACACACACAAACAATACAGATGTATGTGTGTAAAGACTGACCAACATTGAGTGACAGGCCATAAAAGCTGTGGTCAATCTGGAGAGGGGAGGGGTGCATATCTCTAGGCCAACCAGGGAGGTTAGGGCACTGATCAATACCAAATAAGGGACTGTTTGAGTGTAGAATCGGGGGAGACACAAGACGGATCTAATCTACCCAACAACCAGATGTGGACAGAGGAGAGCACTAAGGGACTTGGACAAGTCCGAGTGCCAGCAAAGGCGGAGCAAAGTTTAAACCGCGCTCAGCCTCTACTATGATAGGCCAACGGACGAGTTGGAACTAAAGCTGTCATAGTATAAGAACTGCTATTTGAGTACATTCCACAGTTCCCTGTTTTTACCCTGCGCGGTGATACAGCGAACCCGTATATACGAAAATTGCATTTGGCATTTATTGTTTGCGTTAATGAAACATAATTAAAGAAAGTTAGCAGACCTTGCTTTTTATTTATCCTGATACCGGATTTGTTACACGCAGCGCTCACACTAGGTTAGTTCTCCTAACTTTCCACTTTAATTCTCCTAACCTGCCACGTTACTTATTCTGACCTGCCACGTTGCTTTTGATAAGCAAACATTGACCGTTAGAGGAGTGATTTTCTTTTCCTCCTCAAGGTACTAGCTAGCTAGGCCAGTTGGTCCTGCGACCAAGTCAACGGTTGTCACTAGTTAGCACAGCCACAAAGTCGTAAAAATTCATGTAATCTAATATGTTGTTCTTAATTTAAGATTAGGGTTAAAAATCTGATTTTAGAAGATAAATTGTAGAAATAGGCGGGATTTAGCCATAATTATGACTTTGTTACTGTGGTAACTAGTGACGACACAAGTGGTCAACGGTCAGGTTGACCACCATAACATCAAGTATCGAGAGCAGCACTCAGCAGGCCGCAGGTGAGTCACGCAAGCAAGTGCAAGAATTTTGTTATGTCCAATTCGAGTCGGCAATGGGTATTTGAGCTCTTACTATGCGTAAATACATTGTCAATTAGCTAGCTACTTTACTACAATGTTGGGGAATTAGTTCGAGAGTCAACACTAAAAAGTTGTCTAACGCTAATATTAATTTAGCTATCTAGCTAAGCAAAGGTTTTAGTAGGCCAAGCTACCTCTTAACATATTCCTCTCTTCCTACTGTAACGTTATATATATTTTTTTTTATTAGATGGCTAGCTGACTTTACTTAAACCAAAAGATTGATTACTGGGTTCATTTTATCATTGGGTGTAGGTGATTTTATTGGCTACCACCCCATAAAGTCATCTTCTAAATCATCCTTGCAGAGATGGACAGCACACAGGACAGACCGGACATTGTCACCAAACCCATCATAATTCTGGGCACTGCTACCAGAGACAGAAGGTTTCTGCACTGGGTAGGCCAAGTGCTGAAGCTGAAGTGGCTGAAGAACAAGAGCCAAGAAGTGTGTTACCAAGTAGAAATTCGTATGGTTCATTAAGAAGTTATTCTGACCTTTGACCAATAACATGACTGATGTTCACCCACCATCTATTTCTCAGGAGGTCAAAGTGATGATCGGGGAGCTGCTGCCCTCTTTCGCCTGTGGATGTGTGGAGAACAATGACTTCCTCTCCCTGCAGGAGATCCTGGAGAGGGTGAGGATTTCTTCGCCACACAGACACCTTACACATTGTCTGAGAAACTCCTCACGCTCTCCCCCCTTCCTCTCGCAGATGGATGTGAACTGTGGGGACTACGACGGCACCACCCCCCTCCACAAGGCCTGTGAGAAGGGCAGGCTGGATATGGTCAAGTACCTGATGGGTAAAGGAGCCAGCACCCAGCTCAAAGACCGCTTTGGATACACACCGCTTCACCTGGCCATCAAGAATAGGTGCAGTGGGAATAATTAGAGGATTTATTTTTGTGATATGAATACCAGCTGACTGACAAATAAGCATACAATGGTGTCTGTCTGAAATCATTTGAAAGAGATGTTCCTGGAATGACTGAAAGGAATCCATTAATTTTTCCTTCCAGGCACTTTGACATCATTCGCATCCTGCGTCTGAAGGGAGCCCCTCTGTCTTTGGAGCTTGTGAGGATCGGGCTGGAGCTGATCAAGTGAGTCTACATCTTACCTAGCTAGACCTTTGGTCATAGCATATACATCTTGCTTATCTGTCAGCGTCTATAAGCAAACGAGTGTGTTGTGCTAATCCTTAAAGATGCACTATGCAGAAATCACTGTCAATTCCTGGTAGCAAAAAATTGTTCACCTAATTTCAGTTTGACAAAGCAAGTACAGCGTAGAGAATCGTACCATCTAAACTGCCTGTAAATATATTTTCCATGTGCAAAAATATTGTATTTCCAGCTGTTGTACAAAAGTAAAAGATTCAAAAACAAAAGTATAGAAATAGCACAGAACAGATCTTAGACTTGCTGACAATGAGATCTATAATTAGTTTCTTAATTGTCAGGTAGTTACATATTGCAGCTTGAAGATTGATTGGAAATGTTCACACTATCTAGTTTATTTTCAATTGTAGATTGTGGGTACTTATCCATTTTGTGTTTTGACCAGGGTTGTCCAGAACAAGGACTACCAGCTGTTGCAAGCCTGGTACCTGTCTGGCGTGAACCTGGACCAGAGTGACTATAACGGCCGTACAGCACTGCACATTGCAGTCAGGCTGAGGGAGAGGACCATGGTGTCCAGGCTGCTGGAGTACAGAGCCACCCCTCTGGTACTGCCTAATCTGTAATTATGACAAGGTGTGGCTGTTTATTACCAGTGACATGATGGCTGCAGTCCTGGGGCAGCACAATGACCTCCAGTTAGCACTCAAATTGTTAAGACCAATGTTCGCAATCCTTAGTTTAACTCCCCCGAAACCCTATTTGCACACTTCAGGAACGTGACATCTGGGGTTGGACTGCGGTGGATGAGGCCCAGCACAACAACCTGCCCAGCATCCTGAAGCTGTTCCACTCCTTCACTTAGCAGGTCCCCAAACAGGCCTACCTGCTGCACCTGGCCAACAGGATGATCTGACCACTTCCAGTGAACACCCCCCTCAGGAAAGTCATCCTTTTTAATCCAGCCAATAACCCTAGACAGAGGTCATTCAGTGTACATTGTGTAGGTCATACTTTTGGCAAAAGGTGTTATCGTACAATGCTTTGCCTATTGATAAAGGATTATACTAACAATCCCCTTAAGTGTTTTGTACCCAACAGCATGACACTTTTACAAAGGCTTTGTTATACACCATTTATTTAATTTTCTCCAGAGAATAACTTGTACAACTGGATCTGTCATTAGGGAATGTCATCATGGAAGGGGAAGGGAGGGACCAGTAAAACAAGACAACCCAGCTGAATAATTAACTGCTTTGTGTGCAGGTGACAAATTTCTCAAGGTTGTGTTGTGCTCCTTGCGTCTGCCGTGTTCTCTAGTTAGTAGACATAGTTGGCTGTGTGCAGGGACTGCATGGAAGCCTGGTCATCGCTGCTGACCGCTGTGTACTTTCCCTTGGAGGCCAAACCGTTGCTCTGAAATTGAAGTTTGTGATTTAGTGAAAGTGGTTCCAGAATGAAGCTTTGAGAGAAAGGAGACAATTTGAAACGAATTCATTTTAAGTAAAGAGGCCACCATACAATAGCTTCTCAATGATATCCCTGTAGCCAGCACCTGTAAGTAAGTTGTCCACTCTACCCTAGAATAACCCCACCATCTTACCTTGGCTCTGGAGGTGAAAGCGTCCTGCGCTGACTGCTTGTTAGCGGCCTTGCCTTTCCAGGCGGCGAGGGCGGAGGCCTGGAGCGCACGGCCGTAGGAGAAGGAGAGCTTCCAAGGCCGGTGGAGGGACGTCTGGTTCATGGCGTTGAGGTTTTGGGTGGCCTCCTCTTCGCTCTGACCTCCAGACAGGAAGGTGATGCCTGAGAGAGGGGGGGGGTTTAAGCAATTTGGTGGCGAGTTCATTTTAGCGTCACCTGATCCTAACTAAATATACAAGTTTTACTCCTTCAAATCCACCTAACCCGGGCTCACCGGGCACGGCGGCAGGAACGGTGCGCCTCAGGGCAGTGACGGTGGCCATGCCAACCTCCTGGGGGGTGAACTTCTTGGGGCAGGAGTGTCCAGCAGTGACCATGTTAGGCTTCAACAGGGTGCCCTCCAGGTAGACGTGGTGGTCGTTCAGAGCCTTGTACGTGGCTGCCAGGACCTGTGAGAAGGATGGTTTAGAGGCGTTTAGTTCAGCCATGTCAATTGGAGCGTGACTAAGATTTGGGGTGGTAAGTTTGTAATTTCGTGCTGTTAAAACAAGTCCAGCACTGGCTTTGTGGAAGGGAGAGAAAATGACAACTGAGAAATGTGATTCAAATAACAGTTGGTGTTAACTGAAGGCCAACACAGATTTGAGAGTACAACAAGGTTATGAGCTCACCTTCTCAGTGACATACTGAGTGCGCAGCAGGTCATGGTCTCCGTCAGGCAAAATCTCTGGCTCCACGATGGGCACCAGGCCGTTCTGACGAGAGAAAGAGAATTAACATCACGTGTACACACTTATGGAGACAAACCTTACCATTAAGGAATTTCTGATCATTTGTTAGTTTTTGTGAAGTCAGGTAGAGCAGTAGTACTGTACATCTGACAGTTTCCCTCTGGTACATTAAAGTTCATCCTATCCTAGGGTACAGGGCCTATAGTTTTAGAAGGGAGAAGTTCTCATGGCATGCACACACCTGTTGGCAGATACTGGCGTATCTGGCGAGGACATTGGCATTCTCTGCGATGGCGAGGGCCGAGGGGCAGGCGTCGGAGATCTTGAGCACACACCTCCATTTGGCGAAGTCGCAACCGTCCTTCTTGTACTGAGCACAACGCTCCGAGAGTCCATCAAGACCTGATGAGAGAAGGATAATATTATACTAAACAAAAAATATAAAAAACACAATATGCAACAATTTCCAAGATTTACAGTTCATAAGGAAATCAGTCAATTGAAAAATTCATTAGGCCCTAATCTATGGATTTCACCTGTTTGGGAATACAGACATGCATCTGTTGATCACAGATGCCATAAAAAAAAAAAAAATCTGGGGCGTGGATCAGAAAACCAGTCAGTATCTGGTGTGACAACGATTTGTCTCATGCAGTGGGACACATCTTCGTCGCAGAGTTGAACAGGCTGTTGATTTTGGCCTGTGAAATGTCACACCTCTTCAATGGCTGTGCGAAGTTGCTGGATATTGGCGGGAACTGGAATACACGTCTTATATGCCGATCCAGAGCATCCCAAACTTGCTCAATGGGTGACATGTCTGAGTATGCAGGCCATGTAAGAACTGGGACATTTTCAGCTTCCAGAAATGATGTACAGATCCTTGCGACATGGGGCTGAGCATTACCATGCTGAAACATGAGGTGATGGCGGCGGATAAAATGTCACAATGGGCCTCAGGATCTCATCCCGGTATCGCTGTGCATTCATTTTGCTATCAATATAATTGAATTGTGTTCGTAGCTTATGCCTGCCCATACCCCCACTATTGGGTACACTGTTCATAACGTTGACATCAGCAAACCGCTCGCCCACACACATGGGTTGCAGTTGAGGCCGGTTGGACTTAATGCCAAATTCTCTAAAATGATGTTGGATGTACCTTTATGGTAGAGGAATTATCATTCAATTTTCTGGCAACAGCTCTGGTGGACATTCCTGGAGTCAGCATGCCAATTGCACACTCCCTTAACTTGAGGCATCTGTGGCATTGTATTGTGAAAACTGCACATTTTAGAGTGGCCTTTTAATTTAACAAGGTGCACCTGTGTAATGAGCATGCCTTTTAATCAGCTTCTTGATATGCCACACCTGTCAGGTGGATGGATTATCTTGGCAAAGGAGAAATGCTCACTAACAGTGAAGTAAACTAAATTTGAGAAACAAGCTGTGTGTACAGAACATTTCTGAATCTTTCATTTCAGCTCATGAATCATGGGACCAACACTTTACATGGTCCATTTATATTTTTGTTCAGTCTTTGCTTTCATAGTCATGCAATGCATTTTACTGTTGACGGTTTGCAATCCATCATGTCAAACTGATTAAATGTGGTCTTGGGAGTTTTCAGAAACTGGTTTCAAAGTGTTTCAGATTTGACACAGGGCTTTGTTACTTAGAGTTGCAACAGAAATTAAGAGTGTAATCTTACCCTGTGTGGTAGTCTCTCCATCTGTTCCGTTCAGACCAGCTGTGCCTTTGTCCACCTAGAAAACAAATGTTCAAACTATAACCCCTTTCCCAGTAGTGTGTAATCCTTAGTGTCATTATATGACATCCAATCTTTGTAAGTGAAGCCAGTATAGCAGATACTCCAGTAATTACTTGTTGGATGGGCTTGTGTTCATAATTGTCTTCACTCAACCAGTCTTATCAGTAGACTATGGGAAGAGAGTCATTCATTACAACTGCAGCATAGCCTCAGGTCCTGTCTGAGTACTCTTGAAAATACATACTTCCTCCCTGTCCTGTTTTCACCAACCAAACTGTCCCAGATCAAGGATGGCATTCAAAAAGGGACCGGACGTTGCTGGTCTTCTCACCTTAATGCCGACCACAATGCCCTTGTCCTTGATGACCTGGGGGAAGAGGACGCCCTTGTCCGACATCTGGTACAGCGTCTCGTGGAAGAAGATGATTCCGCCAATGCAGCTGGGGTCAACTGCAGAGAACAGGAGGTCACGGAAAGTCCGACGGTTCTCCTCATTGTTCTCCACGTTTATCTTCTGCAGGCGCTTACCCATTGTGCCTAGTCAGAGAAATTATGGGGAAGAATGTAAGAATGACAAATACCTATAACTTCTTTCTCTAACACTCCCTTCAGATGGCCAACACTGCTACTTGCTGAGAAAATACAACAGCAGTTTCCCACCTCGCCAACTCCCCCCACTTATCCATGCCCAGCTTTGCCTCCTCACCTGTGGACTCGTCTGCTGCTAGGATGCCCTTCCCTGGAGCCACAATCCTCTGGGCAATGTCAGAGAGCTCCTTCTTCTGCTCTGGAGAAAGGGATGGAAACTGGGTAGTCATCCTGTGGAGAAGATTAAAGAGAACAGAATTCAATAAATTCAGTCCATTAACCTAAATCCAGTTATGTACGCTAGTTAGTTCTGGTGGTTGTTAACGTGTTACATATTCTCAGACACTAACAGTACATCTACCACCAGGACCCTTCGCCCTCCTCAACTCTGTCAATATTTGGCTTGTCTGCAGTTTGAACTTTAGTCTGAATGCTAATAAGTTACCTTCCCCCTACCTAGGACAAATAGGTTCACAGTTCACTATAGAAGTCAGTCAAATCATTCACACCATAAAGATGGCAAAATGCCATCAAATTTGATCAGATTCAGGAGGACTCAAAGTAAATATTTTTTAGAAGTTACACAATTGTGGCGCGTTTCACGCCACATGAACGCCATGCATGCGCTCTCAAGTTACAGAAACTGTTTTCGATTAAACAAGTTAACATACCAACCTTGAAAAAAAAAAAAAAGATCTGCAAAAACGTATACATTTGCCATAAAATATTTTGCTTACAAAGCATAAAAATTTGACTAGAAGTGAAGAGCATAGGTTGCAGAGATCCGCATACCGCATGGAGCCTCAAACATTGCAAACATCCAAGATATTCTTGCAACATCGGGTTGAAACATTGTAACCTTAACTCCATTGCAACATTTAAGTTTTAAGCGTTGTAGCCCAGAAACAGAAACGCTTTTTGCCATTTATGAGCCTTTTCATAGATAAGCTAATCTGAAAATGATGCAAGTATGAAGCTGAAGGTAAAACTTACTTAAATATGACAACGTTAACACCAATTGCAGAAAACGAATAGACAAATTGCCTCTCCTGCCTCCCAGTAATTCGGAATAATTGAGAAGAATAACGATTTTTCAAAACAAAGTGCTATTTATCGGACGGGTGACGAACGCTGAGTGATGTGGCACGGGCGTGCATCCCCACTGGAAATGCTATTGGTCGAGACAGGCGGGCGGGGGCGTTTTTGTGTATAATGCATCTTTTGTGGACTTTGAGTTGTATCAGAACTTGAAAGTATTACTTCGAGTTAAAGGAGCATCGCTCTGCAAATCCTTTGTTATACATAGCAGCATGCGTTGAGTGCATGATGATGATGTGTGTGTGTGTTTGCCTGCAGAGAAATGCAGGTATTCCTTATTATCAAATCTAATTTTAATTGTCACATGCTTCATAAATATCAGGTGTAGACTAAGTGAAAAGCTTACTTATAGGCCCTTCCCAACAATGCAGAATACAATAATAAATACATATATAATAGAAGAAGAAAAAAATCACACAAGGAATAAATACACAACGAGCAATGATAGCTTGGCTATATTTTATTGGCTATATAATGTTTCTTTTCAGGTTTTCATAGAGTCTTGTGTCTTTCCTGCTGTTGTGTATGTGTTTCTGTAGTCTGTTGGTATGTCTGTCTGTACATCTCTCAGTAATATGTCTGGATATGTCGGTTTGTGAATGGGGTTATCATCTACAATAGATCGGTGTCAAATGACAGAATCCACATTATGAAATGAACATGTGAATGACTGCATCAGACAAATGTATTTGAACCCCGGGTATGAGGTAGGCAGGGTGGAAAACAAACGCACCAGCTATTACAAATCAAGCTTACACAAGATGGACCATGGAACCGCCAACAATAGTCTCACAAACACTCTGGGTCAGAGTCCGTTCCCATCATCCTCTCATTCACTGGAGAGAAAATGAATGAAAGTGTGTGTGAGAGAGTGAGAGCGAGAAACTACAAATGAGGCACAAACTTTATTTCTGTACTTTGATCTCCAAAACCAGACAATGCTGTTACAGTCTTTAGTGTTGTTTACTTGCAGCCACAAATAAAACAGTGAGATAATATGCCACCTGTAGCCGCTACCAACATTTATTTATACAGTACTACATACTTCACTTCTCCATCCGCAGATAACACAGACTGCAGTCAGAGTGCAGTATAACTACAGTTAGAGTGCATTATAACAGCATTATGCTGCAAATACTGTGTCCAATATATCATAGTTATTCTGCAATTACTGCCCCCAAAATACAACAGTCGACTGCAGTTTTTCAAAACTGCAATCCTTTTTTGTAAGGATGGTAGCAATAGAATGAGAATCTCTAGTTCTCCAACTCTATATTTTTGATTCTGAATGTAATTTCTTCCACCACGTGGTGGCGCCCTTTAAAATGATGAGTGGTTCGACTTTCAATGTCAGTGGCTACTTCCCTTTCCGGAAGAGAGCCGAAAGAAGCCGCAATATCAACATTCATTGACAGAATTTCTAAATAACACAATTTTATAAAAATTGGTAAGGAATTTGAATCAAACCACCGACTCTACAAGGAATAACAAATCAAATGTATTGATGTAAAGTGCCCCACTCAAGTTTTCTGTTTAGAAAGGCTATTTTATAGCGTGTGGTATATTTGAATTAGCAAACTGGCTACTATTAGCTACTGCTATCTACAACATATTTGGGAATTCGCTAACTAACTGGTAAATGCAACATTGCCAAATAGCTGAAATTGAATTAGAATTAAAACAAATGTCTGCTCTTTCGAAATTATATAGTAAGCTAATGACTGTAGCTAGCTACGTGTAGTTTCCTACAATAAGATCCACCACGTTATTTAAGGTTATCTAACGTTAGCTAGCTAGGATCTCAATGTGCACATATTTAATATCCCCCTATATCTACTACAGCGGTGTTGGGTTCAGGATGTCAGGACAGAAGCGTCCGTGTGACTCCAGCGCCCCCTCTTCCTCGTCCGGTGCGCCCCCCGATAAACGGAGGGAGCGAGATGGAGGAGAGGACGGGGTTCCCGGGGTCAGCGCTACTGCCGTGGAAACCGTCATCAAACTCGGAGGGGTGTCCAACTCGGTGAGAGAGCTGCAAAGTGCCTAGCCTGTATTTATCCTATCTGTGTCAGTCTGTCTGCCTTTTCATATGGTAGTTGTTATGGCTCGTCAGCAGTGCCGTTGATTGTGTTCTTGTCATCTGTTCGGTCTCTTTCTCTTGTGGTCAGGAGGAACAGGATGTCAAAGCTCTCCATGTGAAGAACAGGAAGTTGGGAGAATCCCTCGATCAAAGACAGGTATGTTAGTCTCACACACACATAAACAAATACACAGGCACACACAAACCTACAACTCCTGTTTTCACTATATACATTTATAATGGGACCGTTGCTCTGCAGGTGATTGAGGATGAGCTGAGAGAGAGAATCGAGAGACTGGAGACTCGTCAGGCTACTGATGATGCCAGCCTACTGATCCTGAACAGATACTGGAATCAGGTAACTATTCATTCACTCAAATAATGAACCATATGCAATTAAAACATTGCACATAGATACAATTTGCATTAAAACAATTCTCTATATTCTAAATACCATCTACTTCCCCCTCTCTCCTCCTCTTAGTTTGATGACAATGTGCGCCAGATTGGCAGGCGCTACGACCAATCAGGAAGCGAGCCTGTCGAAACCCCGGCAGGAGAGGGGCGGAGCCTGAAGCCTGACACCCCAGAACCGGACGGTGACTCCAACCAGGAGAGAGCCAAAGATCGAGGTAAAGAGGGAGAAAAAGTATTTGCCCCCTTTCTAATTTAATCTACTTTTGCATATTTTTTATACTGAATGTTATATATCTTCAACAAAAACCTAATATTAGATAAAGGGAACCTAAGTGAACAAATAACACAACAATGACTTACTTATTTCATAAACAAAGTTATACAACACCCAATGCCCCTCAATAACTGGTTGTGCCACCTTTAGCTGCAATGACTCCAACCAAGCGCTTCCCGTGGTTGTTGATCAGTCTCTCACGTTGCTGTGGAGAAGTTTTGGCCCACTCTTCCATGCAGAAGTGTTACTTTTTAACCATATTCATGTAGACTTGATTGTGTATTTTGGATCAGTCTTGCTGCTTGACCCAGCTACGCTTCAGCTCACAGAACGATGGCCTGACATTCTCCTGTAGAATTCTCTGATGCAGAGCAGATTTCATGGTTCCTTCTATTAAGGAAAGTTATCCAGGTCCTGAGGCAGCAAAGCATCCCCAAACCATCAAACTACTACCACCATGCATGACCCTTGGTATGAGGTTCTGACTGTGGAATGAAGTGTTTGGTTTACGCCAGGGATAATGGCACCCATCTTATCCAAAAAGTTGACTAAAGTTTGCCAAAAAGCACCTGGATGATCATCAAGACTCTTGGAAGAATGTTCTATCGACAGATACAAAAGTATAACTTTTGGAAGACATGGGTTTTGCATGGAAGAGTGGGCCAAAATTCCTCCCCAGCGATGTGAGAAACTGAGAACTACAGGAAGCATTTGGTTGCGTCTTTGCAGCTGAAGGTGGCACAACCAGTTATTGAGTGTAAGGGGGAAATTACTTTTTCACACAGGGGAATTTAGTGTTGCATAACTTTGTTAATTAAATAAATAAAATAAGTGTCCAGTTTTTGTGTTATTTGTAAACTCATTTTCCGTTTATCTAATATTAGGTTTTGGTTGAAGGTCTGATAACATTCAGAATTTAAAAAAATGCAAAAATAGAGAAAATCAGAAAGGGGGCAAATACTTTTTCACAGCACTGTATATACATATATATATAGATATATACAGTACAAGTCAAAAGTTGGGACACCTACTCATTCCAGGGTTTTTCTATTTTTACTATTTTCAACATTGTATAATTTTTTTTAAAATGTGTTTTTTAAAATGTATGGATAGCCAGGAGCACACTCCAACACTCAGACATCATTTACAAACAAAGCATTTGTCTTTAGTGAGTCCTCCAGATCAGATGCATTCAGGATTACCAGGGATGTTCTCTTGATAAGTGTGTCAATTGGACTGTTTACTGTCCTGCTAAGCATTTCAAATTTAATGAGTACTTTTTGGTGTCAGGGAAATGTATGGAATAAAAATGACATTATTTTCTTTAGGAATGTAGTGAAGTAAAAGTTGTCCAAAATATAAATAGTAAAGTATTGTACAGATACCCCCCAAAAATGACTTAAGTTGTACTTTCAAGTATTTTTACTTAATTACTTTACACCACTGTTTGGTAGTGAGTACTAACTCCTGTCTGCACCGTGTGGCTGTCCTCCAGGCCAACAGGGAGAGACAACCACGTCCTTCCTGGCCACGCTGGCCAGCAGCAGCAGCGAGGAGATGGAGGCAGAACTGCAGGAGAGGGTGGAGTCCAGCCAAAAGCAGGCCAACCGCGTAGTGGAGATCTACGACAGCTTGAAGACCACCGTGGAGCAGCTGAAGAAGGACCAGGACTCTGGAGCAGGTGATGGGGGAGAGAGAGT
This sequence comes from Salvelinus namaycush, assembly GCF_016432855.1. Lineage (NCBI taxonomy): Eukaryota > Metazoa > Chordata > Actinopteri > Salmoniformes > Salmonidae > Salvelinus > Salvelinus namaycush. The sequence continues at coordinate 17,838,629 of NC_052323.1, read as the reverse complement.
GGGGGGGGGGGGGGGGGGGGGGGGGGGGGGGGGGTGGGGGGGGGGGTGGGGGGGGGGGGGGGGGGGGGGGGGGGGGGGGGGGGGGTGGGTGGGGGGGGGGGGGGTTGGGTTAGAGGAATGAGGGGATGTGAGGAAAGGGATGGCTTGAGAGTGTAGGGGTAAGATGGGATGTTTGAGGAGTGTAGGGTAAGGGGTGGTATAGGTAGTGTAGGGTAAGAGATGTTTGAGAGGAAGGGGAGTGTAGGGTAAGGGATAGTTTGGAGAATGAGGGAGTAAGGGGATGGTTTGAGAGGTGTGTAGGGGTAAGAGGAAAGAGGGAATGAGATGTGAAGAAGGGTGAGGGTTGGGGGTGAAGATGGTGAGAACAGCAAGGGTGTAAGTGTTTATTTATTTTTCATTTTCAAACAGAAGCTAGTATTAGCATTTAATAAGGTCATTGTTATGTGAGGAAAGTCAGGAGTATTAATGTCATGATATTATGTCTTGTATTTCCAGAGGGCTCTGTGTGGCAGGTCGCTGTACAGCTCAACACCCTCCTGTCCAATGAGAACGACCGGCTGCGTCAGCTGACCGATGACCTCCAGCAGAAGCACAGTCACATGACTAGCGAGGTGATTTGATGCACCACATCACGGCAGGGGTGGGCAACTTTGATGTGGGTGGGGATCACGTCCCCCTCTTGACAGCAGATAAATACTTTTTTACTTTACACATTTTGCCATAGGGTAGAGAGAAATGTTTGCAGTTTTTAAGATGACATCTGAGTTAGACTGACTAACAAAATCAATGGGGGCCCCCGACAGGTAAAATCGACCATGATTACTAAATTTAGATAGCTGGCTAGACTACCGTAGCAATCTAAAACTGTTAGCTGACATGGCTAATTGACTGACTATCAGTTTCTGACATAACAACAGGAAAACTGCTGATGCACAACCACATTTCCAAATTGCACCTTGTGTATTCTACTATTCTAACTCGTAACAGTGAGTTGAGACCCCAACTGAGTTCCTAAAAAAATTAAGGGGGGGAGGGGCACCATTTGCCCATCCCTGTCTTACATCAACACTTGCACTAATTCTCTGTTTGTTGATCTCTACACTATGTACCTTACTAGTGGATCACCACCACTCCCACCAGCCCCCATATTGACAGTAACTCTGTGTCCCTGTAGTCTCGTTCTCTGGGGCGGGCGGTGGCGAGGGCAGACACACGGGTCAGTGAGCTGCAGGGCCTCATCGAAGAACTCCAGTGGGACATGGAGAAGATCAGACGCAGAGAAACCCGCCTCAACACACACCTGGGAGAAATCCTGGAGAGGGTAAGGCTGCTGCTGTGTGTTTTTGTGAATCCAATTCAAGTCTCTCTGCAGCAATGTGTTTGACAGCCACTAGCCTATGTTTACCATTTTGTAATGGAGTATTTCTGTGTCATGTCGTTTATATACCACAGCACTATATCTATGTAAATGTAGCATGTTTATTCCAAGTGCTATTCCTCCCAGGTGAACAGTAAAGGCTACAAGGTGTGTGGGGAGGCCAGCAGTGTGTGTGGAACCATCACCATCAACAAGAGAAAGGTATAAAAACATCCTCTTTGTTCTGCCATTTGTACTTGTCAGAAACAACATGGACCTGGAGTTATAACTCTTTAATTTCCCGTTCCTCTCCTTTCCCCCTGCCCCCTTTTTCTCCGTCTCTCTCTTCTCTTTCCCCCTCCCATCTGTCAGTTTGAGGAGATGAACAGTGAGTTGGAGGAGAACAGGGAGCTGGCGGAGAACCGTCTGAGCGAGCTGCAGCGGCTACAGCAGGACCTGCAGACGGTCAACCAGGAGAACAACAACATGAAGGTGAGCCTGCAGGGACAGAGCCAGGGACAGAGCCAGGGACAGAGCCAGGGACAGAGCCAGGGACAGAGCCAGGGACAGAGCCAGGGACAGAGCCAGGGACAGAGCCAGGGACAGAGCCTCTCCCCCAACCCAGCCATTGGATTACCTGAGGTCCCACATCCTTACTCAGTCAACCAAACCAGTCAAATGAAGGTAAATAGATAGGGGGAGGTTCTTGTTTTTCTCTGTTGCTTTGCTCACCTCTCTTTGCTCTGTCCATCTCTTTTCTCTCCCCTTCTCTCACACTTTCTCTTCACCTCGCGCTCTCTAACTTCATTTCTTTCATTCCATTTCTCATCTCCATTTCTCACTCTCTTTTTCTGCTTTTCTCTCTCCCCCTCTGTTTCTCTCTCTGTTAGGTGGAGTTGTTGAGTCGTGCTGAAGGGGTGGTAAGGGAGAGCTCAGAGTACCGCTGTCTCCAGTCCCAGTTCTCTGTCCTCTACAATGAGTCTGTGGGCCTTAAGTCTCAGCTGGACGAGACGCGCACACGCCTCAACACCACCAGAACGGCACGCCTCCGACAGCTAGAGCACATGGAGGTGAGTGTGTGTTTGCGAGCTAGAGGTATGAACGTTTAAACTAAATAAGAATCCTTAACGCTATTTATGAGAAGAAAAATACCCCCTAGAGCCAATCTAATTAGCATATTTTAAAAAAATATGTCACTTTAAGCTAGAGATATCCACCAATGGCAGCCTTTCGCATCTGCGGTGAAAGGTGGCCGAGTTACAGCGGTGTTTGTCAGACCGTGAGACATCCCGAAAATTGGTCTTCTCACGAAAACGTCTGTAGCATCCGAACGGTTTGGCATACAAACCCCTCTATGGAAAGAATCGACTCTCAGGAACATGATGGTGTCACGGGACTCATCTGAAGTCGGTTCCGCTGATCTGCCAACTTCTATCTGTAATGTCCGAGCTGTTTTTGGCTACACACTAATATGACTACTCTGGAAAGGTGAGACTCAGGAACATGTACATGTCGGTTGTTTTGCTTTAGGGCACCCACAAGCCTCACATAAATAAATATGGAAGGAGTTTAATGCCCACAAATTGTTAAATATGGGTAAAGAAATATACACATTATTTCCTGATCTTCCTTCCAGCTCTCAGATATAGGACAGACACTTTAAAACAAACTTTGCAAGCCAAGAAATTGCAAGATATAGCTTTTGATTGCCGATAGGTAGTCCTAGTGCAGGGTTCTGCCTGGTGGCCGATATGCCTGTACAGGGACCCTCTCTTTGTCCCTCGCTAGCTTGCTATGAAAGATGCAAGTGTTTGTTCTCGGAAGTACGACGGCTAATCAGTCTCCTCCGTTTCAAAAAATACATAATCTTCACACTCAGAAATGGGAGTCGATGATTGGAGTTGTAGTTAACAGTTGGAAAAATGACAGCAGAGAAGTCCTGTATGGCAATACTTTGAGAAGTTAAATGAAGGAAATGCCAACTCTCGCGGTGGAATTGAGGTACAGTAACGCAGGTGCAATGCTTAACCATCTGAAAGGGACGCACCATGAGACCCAAACCATTGCTGGCAGCTGCATTGTGAATTCACACAGAATTTTATACATTTTTCTTATTGTTTTTAACGGAAAACTGATAAAAATGTCTATGTGCAGTTTGAAGGAAGTTGCTAACTAGCGCTAGCGCAATTGCTAACCAGCATTAGCATAATAACTGGAAGTCTATGGGTATCTGCTAACATGCTAGTAAATACCCATAGACTTCCAGTCATTGCGGTAACTCTAGTTAGCATTTTCTCACAAAACTACCTGTATACTGGACACAGAGACATAAAAATGGTATCCACAAGTTCATCTGACTCTGAATAATTATATTAAGTACCTCGTTGCCAAAATTCCGAAGTATCCCTTCAAACACAATGGGGGTGTGTGTGGTAACGGTCCCCTCTCTCCTCCAGAATGATGAGGTGTCTCTCCAGAGGAAGGTCCGTACAGAGGTGTTCCAGCTGGAGGACACTCTGGCCCAGGTCAGGAAGGAGTACGAGATGCTCCGGATCGAGTTTGAACAGACCCTCGCTGCCAATGAACAAGCAGGTCAGTGTCTTCACCTCGCATTAAAACAAATATGGCCTTATGCTCCTCCTCACCAGCTACTATTTACCTGCAGTTTCAGATCCTCATTGAAAACAGCATCTCATCTATTTCTTTCTCTCTCTCAATCTGTCTCTCTCTCAGGTCCTATCAACAGGGAGATGCGTCACCTGATCAGCACACTGCAGACACACAACCAGCAGATGAAGGGAGAGGTGGTGAAATACAAGCTGAGACTGAGGGAGGCACAGACTGACCTCAGCCAGGTGAGAGACAGACAGACTGACCTCAGCCAGGTGAGAGACAGACAGACTGACCTCAGCCAGGTGGGAGACAGACAGACTGACCTCAGCCAGGTGGGAGACAGACGGACAGACTGACCTCAGCCAGGTGGGAGACAGACGGACAGACTGACCTCAGCCAGGTGGGAGACAGACAGACAGACTGACCTCAGCCAGGTGGGAGACAGACAGACAGACAGACTGACCTCAGCCAGGTGGGAGACAGACAGACAGACAGACTGGCCTCAGCCAGGTGGGAAGACAGACAGACAGACAGACTGGCCTCAGCCAGGTGGGAGACAGACAGACAGACAGACTGGCCTCAGCCAGGTGGGAGACACAGACAGACAGACTGCCTCAGCCAGGTGGGAGACAGACAGACAGACAGACTGGCCTCAGCCAGGTGGGAGACAGACAGACAGACAGACTGGCCTCAGCCAGGTGGGAGACAGACAGACAGACAGACTGCCTCAGCCAGGTGGGAGACAGACACACAGACTGGCCTCAGCCAGGTGGGAGACAGACAGACAGACGACTGGCCTCAGCCAGGTGGGAGACAGACAGACAGACAGACGGCCTCAGCCAGGTGGGAGACAGACAGACAGACAGACTGGCCTCAGCCAGGTGGGAGACAGACAGACAGACAGACTGCCTCAGCAGGGTGGGAGACAGACAGACAGACAGACTGGCCTCACCAGGTGGAGACAGACAGACAGACAGACTGGCCTCAGCCAGTGGGAGACAGACAGACAGAACTGGCCTCAGCCAGGTGGAGACAGCACAGACAGACAGACTGGCCTCAGCCAGGTGGAGAAGACAGACAGACAGACAGACTGGCCTCAGCCAGGTGGGAGCAGACAGACAGACAGACAGACTGGCCTCAGCCAGGTGGGAGACAGACAGACAGACAGACAGACTGGCCTCAGCCAGGTGGGAGACAGACAGACTGGCCTCAGCCAGGTGGGAGACAGACAGACTGGCCTCAGCCAGGTGGGAGACAGACAGACTGGCCTCAGCCAGGTGGGAGACAGACAGACTGCCGCCGGAGACAGACAGACTGGCCTCAGCCAGGTGGGAGACAGACAGACTGGCCTCAGCCAGGTGGGAGACAGACAGACTGGCCTCAGCCAGGTGGAGACAACAGACTGACCTCAGCAGGTGGGAGACAGACAGACTGGCCTCAGCCAGGTGGGAGACAGACAGACTGGCCTCAGCCAGGTGGGAGACAGACAGACTGGCCTCAGCCAGGTGGGAGACAGACAGACTGGCCTCAGCCAGGTGGGAGACAGACAGACTGGCCTCAGCCAGGTGGGAGACAGACAGACAGACAGACAGACTGGCCTACCAGGTGGAGACAGACAGACAGACACAGACTGGCCTCACCAGGTGGAGACAGACAGAACAGACAGACAGAACTGGCCTCAGCCAGGTGGGAGACAGACAGACAGACTGGCCTCAGCCAGGTGGGAGACAGACAGACAGACAGACAGACTGGCCTCAGCCAGGTGGGAGACAGACAGACAGACAGACAGACTGGCCTCAGCCAGGTGGGAGACAGACAGACAGACAGACAGACAGACAGACTGGCCTCAGCCAGGTGGGAGACAGACAGACAGACAGACTGGCCTCAGCCAGGTGGAGACAGACAGACAGACAGACAGACTGGCCTCAGCCAGGTGGGAGACAGACGACAGACAGACAGACTGGCCTCAGCCAGGTGGGAGACACAGACAGACAGACAGACTGGCCTCAGCCAGGGGGAGACAGACAGACAGACAGACAGACTGGCCTCAGCCAGGTGGAGACAGACAGACAGACAGACAGACTGGCCTCAGCCAGGTGGGAGACAGACAGACAGACAGACAGACTGGCCTCAGCCAGGTGGGAGACAGACAGACAGACTGGCCTCAGCCAGGTGGGAGACAGACAGACAGACTGGCCTCAGCCAGGTGGGGACAGACGACAGACCTGGCCTCAGCCAGGTGGGAGACAGACAGACAGACGACTGCCTCAGCCAGGTGGGAGACAGACAGACCGACTGACCTCAGCCAGGTGGGAGAGACAGACAGACTGACCTCAGCCAGGTGGGAGACAGACGACCCACCAGGTGGAGACAGACAGACAGACAGACTGGCCTCAGCCAGGTGGGAGACAGACAGACAGACAGACCTCAGCCAGGTGGGAGACAGACAGACTGACCTCAGCCAGGTGGGAGACAGACTGACCTCAGCCAGGTGGGAGACAGACAGACAGACTGACCTCAGCCAGGTGGGAGACAGACAGACAGACAGACTGACCTCAGCCAGGTGGGAGACAGACTGACCTCAGCCAGGTGGGAGACAGACTGACCTCAGCCAGGTGGGAGACAGACAGACAGACAGACTGGCCTCAGCCAGGTGGGAGACAGACAGACAGACAGACTGGCCTCAGCCAGGTGGGAGACAGACAGACAGACTGACCTCAGCCAGGTGGGAGACAGACTGACCTCAGCCAGGTGGGAGACAGACAGACAGACAGACTGACCTCAGCCAGGTGGGAGACAGACAGACAGACAGACTGACCTCAGCCAGGTGGGAGACAGACAGACAGACAGACTGGCCTCAGCCAGGTGGGAGACAGACAGACAGACAGACAGACTGGCCTCAGCCAGTGGGAGACAGACAGACAGACAGACTGCCTCAGCCAGGTGGGAGACAGACAGACAGACTGACCTCAGCCAGGGGAGAAGACGGACCTCAGCCAGGTGGGAGACAGACTGACCTCAGCCGGTGGGAGACAGACAGACAAACGACTGACCTCAGCCAGGTGGGAGAAAACAGACAGACGACAGACAGACAGACAGACGGCCTCAGCCAGGTGAGACAGACAGACAGACAGACCATGGCCTCAGCCAGGTGGGAGACAGCAGACAGACAACAGACTGGCCTCAGCCAGGTGGGAACAGACAGACAGACAGACTGGCCTCAGCCAGGTAGGGACAGACAGACAGACTGCCTCAGCAGTGGAGAAGACGACAGACTGCTCAGCAGGTGGGAGACAGACAACAGACTGACCTCAGCCAGGTGGGAGACAGACAGACAGACTGACCTCAGCCAGGTGGGAGACAGACAGACTGACCTCAGCCAGGTGGGAGACAGACTGACCTCAGCAGTGGGAGACAGACTGACCTCAGCCAGGTGGGAGACAGACAGACAGACTGACCTCAGCCAGGTGGGAGACAGACAGACAGACAGACAGACAGACAGACTGGCCTCAGCCAGGTGGGAGACAGACAGACAGACAGACTGGCCTCAGCCAGGTGGGAGACAGACAGACAGACAGACAGACTGGCCTCAGCCAGGTGGGAGACAGACAGACAGACAGACTGGCCTCAGCCAGGTGGGAGACAGACAGACAGACTGACCTCAGCCAGGTGGGAGACAGACAGACAGACTGACCTCAGCCAGGTGGGAGACAGACTGACCTCAGCCAGGTGGGAGACAGACAGACAGACTGACCTCAGCCAGGTGGGAGACAGACAGACAGACAGACAGACAGACAGACAGACTGGCCTCAGCCAGGTGGGAGACAGACAGACAGACAGACTGCCTCAGCCAGGTGGAGACAGACAGACAGACAGAACAGACTGGCCTCAGCCAGGTGGGAGACAGACAGACAGACAGACTGGCCTCAGCCAGGTAGGAGACAGACAGACAGACAGACTGGCCTCAGCCAGGAGAGACAGACAGACAGACAGACTGCTCACCAGGTGGAGACAGACAGACAGACTGGCCTCAGCCAGGTGGGAGACAGACAGACAGACTGGCCTCAGCCAGGTGGGAGACAGACAGACAGACTGACCTCAGCCAGGTGGGAGACAGACAGACGACTGACCTCAGCCAGTGGGAACAGACAGACAACTGACCTCAGCCAGTGGGAGACAGACAGACAGACTGACCTCAGCCAGGTGGGAGACAGACAGACAGACTGACCTCAGCCAGGTGGGAGACAGACTGACCTCAGCCAGGTGGGAGACAGACTGACCTCAGCCAGGTGGGAGACAGACTGACCTCAGCCAGGTGGGAGACAGACTGACCTCAGCCAGGTGGGAGACAGAACTGACACTCTCAGCCAGGTGGGAAACAGAACAACAACAGACTGACCTCAGCCAGGTGGGAGACAGACATACGACAGACCTCAGCCAGGTGGGAGACCAGACAGCAGACTGACCTCAGCCGGTGGAGACAGACTGCCTCAGCCGGGAGACAGACAGACAGACAGACTGACCTCAGCCAGGTGGAGACAGACAGACAGACAGACTGACCTCAGCCAGGTGGGAGACAGACAGACACAGACTGGCCTCAGCCAGGTGGAGACAGACAGACAGACTGACCTCAGCCAGGTGGGAGACAGACAGACAGACAGACAGACAGACTGCCTCAGCCAGGTGGAGACAGACAGACAAACAGACTGCCCTCAGCCAGGTGGGAGACAGACAGACAGACAGACTGCCTCAGCCAGGTGGGAGACAGACAGACAGACAGAAACAGACTGGCCTCAGCCAGTGGGAGACAGACAGACAGACAGCAGACTGGCCTCAGCCAGGTGGGAGACGACAGACAGACAGACAGACTGGCTCAGCCAGGTGGGAGACAGACAGACAGACGACAGACTGGCTCAGCCAGGTGGAGACAGACAGACAGACAGACAGACTGGCCTCAGCCAGTGGGAGACGACAGACACAGAACAGACTGGCCTCAGCCAGGTGGGAGACAGACAGACAGACAGACGACTGGCCTCAGCCAGGTGGAACAGACAGACAGAGACAGACTGGCCTCAGCCAGTGGAGACAGACAGACAGACAGACTGGCCTCAGCCAGGTGGGAGACAGACAGACGGACCGACGGCCTCAGCCAGGTGGGAGACAGACAGACAGACAGACTGGCCTCAGCCAGGTGGGAGACAGACAGACAGACAGACTGGCCTCAGCCAGGTGGGAGACAGACAGACAGACAGACTGGCCTCAGCCAGGTGGGAGACAGACAGACAGACTGACCTCAGCCAGGTGGGAGACAGACTGACCTCAGCAGGTGGAGCCAGACTGACCTCAGCCAGTGGAGACAGACGAAGCCTCAGCCAGGTGGGAGACAGACAGACAGATGGCCTCAGCCAGGTGGGAGACAGTACAGACAGACAGACTGGCCTCAGCCAGGTGGAGACAGACGACAGACTGACCTCAGCCAGGTGGGAGACAGACTGACCTCAGCCAGGTGGGAGACAGACAGACAGACAGACTGACCTCACCAGGTGGGAGCAGGACAGACTGACCTCAGCCAGGTGGGAGACAGACAGACAGACGACTGCCTCAGCCAGGTGGGAGACACAGACTGACCTCAGCCAGGTGGGAGACAGACAGACAGACAGACTGGCCTCAGCCAGGTGGGAGACAACAGACAGACAGCTGGCCTCAGCCAGGTGGGAGACAGACAGACAACAGACCTCAGCCAGTTGGAGACAGACAGACAGACTGACCTCAGCCAGGTGGGAGACCAGACTACCTCAGCCAGGTGGGAGACAGACAGACAGCAGACTGACCTCAGCCAGGTGGAGACAGACAGACAGACAGACTGACCTCAGCCAGGTGGGAGACAGACAGACAGACAGACTGGCCTCAGCCAGGTGGGAGACAGACAGACAGACAGACAGACTGGCCTCACCAGGTGGAGACAGACAGACAACAGACTGGCCTCAGCCAGGTGGGAGACAGACAGACAGACAGACTGGCCTCAGCCAGTGGGAGACAGACAGACAGACTGACCTCACCAGGTGGGAGACAGACCGACCTCAGCCGGTGGGACAGACAGACAGACAGACTGCCTCAGCCAGGTGGGAGACAGACAGACAGACACACAGACTGGCCTAGCAGGTGGGAGACAGACAGACAGACAGACTGGCCTCAGCCAGGTGGGAGACAGACAGACAGACAGACTGGCCCTCAGCCAGGTGAGAGAGAGACGATGCCTCACAGTGGGAACAGACAACGACTGACCTCAGCCAGGTGGAGACAGACAGACAGACTGACCTCAGCCAGGTGGGAGACAGACAGACAGACTGACTCAGCCAGGTGGAGACAGACGACAGACTGACCTCAGCAGGTGAGACAGACAGACAGACTGGCCTCAGCCAGGTGGGAGACAGACAGACCTCCGCCAGTGGGAGACAGACGAGACAGACAGACTGCCTCAGCCAGGGAGAGAAGACAGACAGACAGCAGACTACTGGCTCAGCCAGGGTGGAGACAGACAGACAGACAGACTGGCCTCAGCCAGGTGGGAGACAGACAGACAGACAGCAGACTGGCTCACCAGGTGGGAGAGACAGACAGACAGACTGCCTCAGCCAGGTGGGAGACAGACAGACAGACTGACCTCAGCCAGGTGGGAGACGACAGACACGACTGACCTCAGCCAGGTGGGAGACCAGACTGACCTCAGCCAGGTGGAGACAGACAAGACAGACAGACTGACTCTCAGCCAGGTGGGAAGACAGACAGACAAGACCGACAGACAGACAGACTGCCTCAGCCAGGGGGAGACAGACAGACAGACAGACTGGCCTCAGCCAGGTGGAGACAGACAGACAGACAGACAGACTGGCCTCAGCCAGGTGGGAGACAGACAGACAGACAGACGTGGCCTCAGCCAGGTAGGAGACAGACAGACAGACAGACTGGCCTCAGCCAGGTGGGAGACAGACAGATTGACAGACTGGCCTCAGCCAGGTGGGAGACAGACAGACAGACAGACTGGCCTCAGCCAGGTGGGAGACAGACAGACAGACTGGCCTCAGCCAGGTGGGAGACAGACAGACAGACTGGCCTCAGCCAGGTGGGAGACAGACAGACAGACTGACCTCAGCCAGGTGGGAGACAGACAGACAGACTGACCTCAGCCAGGTGGAGACAGACAGACAGACGCTCACAGGGAACGACAGACAGACTGCCTCAGCCAGGGGGGGAGACAGAACGACAGACTGCCTCAGCGGTGGGAGACAGACTGACCTCAGCCAGGTGGGAGACAGACGACCTCAGCAGGGGGAGACAGACTGACCTCAGCAGGTGGAGACAGACGACCTCAGCCAGGTGGGAGACAGACAGAGACCCTCACCAGGTGGGAGACAGACAGACAGACTGGCCTAGCCAGGTGGGAGACAGACCAGACAGACGACTGGCCTCAGCCAGGTGGGGACAGACAGACAGACAGACTGGCCTCAGCCAGGTGGGAACAGACAGACAGACAGACTGGCCCAGCCAGGTGGAGACAGACAGACAGACTGACCTCGCCAGGTGGAGACAGACAGACAGACTGACCTCAGCCAGGTGGGAGACAGACAGACTGACCTCAGCCAGGTGGGAGACAGACAGACTGACCTCAGCCAGGTGGGAGACAGACGACTGCCTGCCCAGGTGGGAGACAGACAGACTGACCTCAGCCGGTGGGAGACAGACAGACAGTGCCTCAGCACGGTGGGAGACAGACAGACAGACAGAACTGGCCTCAGCCAGGTGGAGACAGACAGACAGACAGACAGACTGGCCTCAGCCAGGTGGAGACAGAAGACAGACAGACAGACTGCCTCAGCCAGGTGGAGACAGACAGACAGACAGACAGACTGGCCTCAGCCAGGTGGGAGCCAGACAGACAGACAGAAAGACTGGCCTCAGCCAGTGAGACAGACAGACAGACAGACTGGCCTCAGCCGGGTGGAGACAGACAGACGAGACAGACTGGCTCCAGCCAGGTGGGAGACAGACAGACAGACAGACTGGCCTCACAGGTGTGAGACAGACAGACTGGCCTCAGCCAGGTGGGAGACAGACAGACAGACAGACTGGCCTCGCCAGGTGGGTAGACAGACAGACAGACAGACTGGCCTCACCAGGTGGGAGACAGACAGACGACAGACTGGCCTCAGCCAGGTGGGAGACAGACAGACAGACAGACTGGCCTCAGCCAGGTGGGAGGAGACAGACAGACAGACGACAGACTGGCCCAGCTCAGCCAGGTGGAGACAGACAGACAGACAGACATGGCCTCAGCCAGGTGGGAGACAGACAGACAGACAGACTGGCCTCAGCCAGGTGGGCAAAGACAGACAGACAGACTGGCCTCAGCCAGGTGGGAGACAGCGACAGACAGACTGGCCTCAGCCAGGTGGGGAGACAGACAGACAGACAGGACTGGCCTCAGCCAGTGGGAGACAGACGACAGACTGGCCTCAGCCAGGTGGGAGACAGACAGACAGACAGACTGCCTCAGCCAGGTGGGAGACGAACAGACAGACAGACGGCCTTCGGCAGGTGGGAGACGACAGACAGCAGATCTGGCCTCAGCCAGGTGGAGACAGACAGACAGACAGACTGGCCTCAGCCAGGTGGGAGAACAGACAGAACAGACAGACGACTGGCCTCAGCCAGTGGGAGACAGACAGAACGACAGACAGACTGGCCTCACCAGGTGGAGACAGACAGACAGACAGAATGGCCTCAGCAGGTGGGAGACGACAGACAGACAGACTGGCCTCAGCCAGGTGGGAGACAGACAGACAGACTGCCTCAGCCAGGTGGGAGACAGACAGACAGACTGTGATCTCAGCCAGGTGGGAGACAGACAGACAGACAGACAGACTGGCCTCAGCCAGGTGGGAACAGACAGACAGACTGACTCTGCCAGGTGGGAAACAGCAGACAGACCAGACGCCTCACCAGTGGGAGACAGACAGACAGACAGACTGCTCAGCCAGGTGGGAGGACAGACAGACGACAGACTGCCTCCGCCAGGTGGGAGACAGACAGACAGACAGACGACGGCAGCCAGGTGTGAGACAGACAGACAGACAGACTGGCCTCAGCCAGGTGGGAGACAACAGACAGACAGACAGACGCCTCAGCCAGGTGGAGACAGACGACGACAGACGACTGGCCCAGCCAGTGAGACAGACAGACAGCCTACTGGCCTCAGCCAGGTGGAGACAGACAGACAGACAGACTGGCCCTAGCCAGGTGGAGACAGACAGACAACAGACAGACTGGCCTCAGCCAGTTGGGAGACAGACAGACAGACAGACGACATAAGACTGCCTCAGCCAGTTGGGGAGACGACAGACAGACCAGACTGGCATCAGCCAGGTGGGAGACAGACAGACAATGGCTCACCATGAGACGACTGACAGAATGCCAGCCAGGTGGGAGACAGACAGACAGACAGACAGACTGGCCTCAGCCAGGTGGGAGACAGACAGACAGACAGACTGGCCTCAGCCAGGTGGGAGACAGACAGACAGACTGGCCTCAGCCAGGTGGGAGACAGACAGACAGACAGACTGGCCTCAGCCAGGTGGGAGACAGACAGACAGACAGACTGGCCTCAGCCAGGTGGGAGACAGACAGACAGACAGACTGGCCTCAGCCAGGTGGGAGACAGACAGACAGACAGACAGACTGGCCTCAGCCAGGTGGGAGACAGACAGACAGACAGACTGGCCTCAGCCAGGTAGGAGACAGACAGACAGACAGACTGGCCTCAGCCAGGTGGGAGACAGACAGACAGACAGACAGACAGACTGGCCTCAGCCAGGTGGGAGACAGACAGACAGACAGACTGGCCTCAGCCAGGTGGGAGACAGACAGACAGACAGACAGACTGGCCTTAGCCAGGTGGGAGACAGACAGACAGACGGACAGACAGACTGGCCTCAGCCAGGTGGGAGACAGACAGACAGACAGACAGACAGACAGACAGACAGACAGACAGACTGGCCTCAGCCAGGTGGGAGACACAGACAGACAGACTGACTGACTGGCCTCAGCCAGGTGGGAGACACAGACAGACAGACTGACTGACTGGCCTCAGACAGGTGGGAGACACAGACAGACAGACAGACTGACTGACTGGCCTCAGCCAGGTGGGAGACAGACAGACAGACAGACAGACAGACAGACTGGCCTCAGCCAGGTGGGAGACAGACAGACAGACAGACTGGCCTCAGCCAGGTGGGAGACAGACAGACAGACAGACAGACTGGCCTCAGCCAGGTGGGAGACAGACAGACAGACTGGCCTCAGCCAGGTGGGAGACAGACAGACAGACAGACAGACAGACAGACAGACAGACAGACTGGCCTCAGCCAGGTGGGAGACAGACAGACAGACAGACTGACGGCCTCAGCCAGGTGGGAGACAGACAGACAGACAGACTGACTGACTGGCCTCAGCCAGGTGGGAGACAGACAGACAGACAGACAGACAGACAGACTGACTGACTGGCCTCAGCCAGGTGGGAGACAGACAGACAGACTGACTGACTGGCCTCAGCCAGGTGGGAGACAGACAGACAGACAGACAGACTGACTGACTGACTGGCCTCAGCCAGGTGGGAGACACAGACAGACAGACAGACAGACAGACTGACTGACTGACTGGCCTCAGCCAGGTGGGAGACAGACTGACTGGCCTCAGCCAGGTGGAAGAGTGTGAGGCATGCAAGGAGGAGACTATAAGAGAGACTAAGGGAGTTGAAGCCCATTAAGAAGCCCATTAAGAGCCCATTAAAAGATTTAGATGCACTATTGTAAAGTGGTTGTTCCACTGGATATCATAAGGTGAATGCACCAATTTGTAAGTCGCTCTGGATAAGAGCGTCTGCTAAATGACTTAAATGTAAATGTAAGAGAGAGAGAGAAAATCCTGTCATCTGAATTCTGTGCAATTCCCTCCTCTCATAGGCTCGCACTACGAAGGGCAGCGCTATCCTCCAATCACAATCCAGTACGGAGCTGGATGTGAAGGAAGAGACCACCTCCCCCCTGACGCCTGCTGCCTCTGGTGATGTCACCATCAAGGTGGAGTCTGACAATGGTTCAGCCACGCCCAACAGCACTAGTAAGTGTTATTAAGTGTTTATTAACTATTTAGTAACTCTTTATTAACTCTTAACTGATATTCATCCTCTCTCTCTGTAGGTACCTCTTTGAAGACAGAGCCTGGGACGGAGACAGAGGGAGAAATCAAAGAGGAGGAGAAAGAGAAGGAAGTGAAGAAAGAGGAGAAGAAGGAGAGAGAGAAGGAGAGAGAGAGGCCAACCCGTGGAGGGGGTGGGGCCGTGAAGGAGGAGAAGGAGAAGGCTGGGACCAGCAACCAATCGGAGGAGGTGGCTCTGGAGCGCCCGTCTGTGATTGGAGGACCAAAGAGGAAGGAGGTGGAGCAACTAAAAATTGTCAGGGCGGACCTAAAGTAAGTTTGATGATGATTGACAGTCATGATTGATGATGGGGGTTAGGATGATATTAACCTTTCTGGACTACCCATCCCGGATCCGGGATCATTCTCATCAGAAACGCTGACTAGCATAGCCTAGCGCCACAGGGATATCATATAATATAATTTCATGAAATCACAAGTCCAATACAGCAAATGAAAGATAAACATCTTGTGAATCCAGCCAACATGTCCGATTTTTTTAAATGTTTTACAGCGAAAACACAATATATATTTATGTTAGCTCACCACAATAGCCAAACACACAACGCCATTTTTTCACAAAACCCACAAATAGAGATAAAAATAATCACTAACCTTTGAACAACTTCATCAGATGACAGTCTTATAACATCATGTTATACAATACATTTATGTTTTGTTCGAAAATGTGCATATTTATAGCTACAAATCATGGTTTTGCATTGGTGCCATGATCATAAATGGCACCAAAACAGCCAGAATAATTACAGAGAGCAACGTGAAATACATAAATACTCATCATAAAACATTTATGAAAAATACATGTTGTACAGCAAATGAAAGATAAACATCTTGTGAATCCAGCCAATATTTCTGATCTTTTAAATGTTTTACAGCAAAAACACAACATATATTTATGTTAGCTCACCACAATAGCGCAACACACAACGCCATTTTGTCACCGCAAAGATAGCTTTCACAAAACCCACAAATAGAAATAAAATGAATCACTAACCTTTGAACAACTTCATCAGATGACAGTCTTATGACATCATGTTATATAATACATTTATGTTTTGTTCGAAAATGTGCATATTTATAGCTACAAATCTGGGTTTTACAACGCAGCCATCTTCACAAATAACACCAAATTGTCCGGAGAAATTTTACACAGCGACGTAATCTAACCAAAAAACTCATCATAAACTTTGCTGAAAAATACATGTTGTACAGCAAATGAAAGATTCACTTGTTCTTAATGCAACCGCTGTGTTAGATTTAAAAAAAAAATAACTTTAGTACAAAGCACAGCATGCAATAATCTGAGACAGCGCTCAGCCATTCTCCGCCATGTTGGAGCCAACATATTCCACAAAAATACGAAATAACATCATAAATATTTTCTTACCTTTGATGATCTTCCATCAGAATGCAGTGCAAGGAGTCCTAGTTCCACAATAAATTGTTGTTTTGTTTTAGAATGTCCATTTCTTCTGTCGAATTAGCAACTTTGGCTAGCATAATGGTGCTCACGTGTCCATGAACGCTTGGCGCATGGAACGAAAAATTCAAAAGTCATAATAAAAGTCGAATAAACTGGTCAAACTCAGTTGAAAATCCATCTTTATGATGTTTTTCTCATATGTATCCAATAACGTCCAAGACGGAGCATTTCGTCGTGTCTACCTAACGCATTGCAGAAAATTATATGGTGCTCCCAGGTGCGCAGCAAAATACTGCCAATATGGCGGACCTGTCACTCCAAAAGCTCTCATTCGGTCTCACATCAAGCTAGACACCCCATTCAACATTCTACTGCCTGTTGACATCTAGTGGAAGGCATATGAAGTGCATACAGATCCATAAATACAAGGCAATTGAATAGGCAAGGCCTTAGAGACCCATTTTCAGAATTTTCACTTCCTGTTTGGAAGTTTGCTGCCAAATGAGTTCTGTTTTACTCACATATATAATTCAAACAGTTTTAGAAACTTCAGAGTGTTTTCTATCCAATAGTAATAATAATATGCATATCGTATGATCTAGAACAGAGTACGAGGCCATTTAATTTGGGCACGATTTTTTCCCAAAGTGAAAACAGCGCCCCCTATTAAGAAGTGATATTAATGATGATAATGATGAGGGGGTTAAGGATGATATTAATGATGATGGGGGTTAGGATGATATTAATGATGATAATGATGATGGGGGTTAGGATGATATTAATGATGATGGGGGTTAGGGTGATATTAATGATGGGGTTAGGATGATATTAATGATGGGGGTTAGGATGATATTAATGATGATGGGGGTTAGGATGATATTAATGATGATGGGGGTTAGGATGATATTAATGATGAGGGGGTAAGGATGATATTAATGATGAGGGGGTAAGGATGATATTAATGATGATGGGGGTTAGGATGATATTAATGATGATGGGGGTTAGGATGATATTAATGATGATGGGGGTTAGGATGATATTAATGATGATGGGGGTTAGGATGATATTAATGATGATGGGGGTTAGGATGATATTAATGATGATGGGGGTTAGGACGATATTAATGATGATGGGGGTTAGGATGATATTAATGATGATGGGGGTTAGGGTGATATTAATGATGATGGGGGTTAGGGTGATATTAATGATGATGGGGGTTAGGATGATATTAATGATGATGGGGGTTAGGATGATATTAATGATGATGGGGTTAGGATGATATTAATGATGATGGGGGGTTAGGATGATATTAATGATGATGGGGGTTAGGATGATATTAATGATGAGGGGGTAAGGATGATATTAATGATGATGGGGGGTTAGGATGATATTAATGATGATGGGGGTTAGGATGATATTAATGATGATGGGGGTTAGGATGATATTAATGATGGGGGTTAGGATGATATTAATGATGATGGGGGGTTAGGATGATATTAATGATGATGGGGGTTAGGATGATATTAATGATGATGGGGGTTAGGATGATATTAATGATGGGGGTTAGGATGATATTAATGATGAGGGGGTAAGGATGATATTAATGATGATGGGGGTTAGGATGATATTAATGACAGGCTCTGCTGTGTCCCCTTGTAGGAAAGCCCAGGAGTCTCAGAGGGAGATGAAACTACTGTTGGATATGTACCGGTCAGCACCCAAAGAGCAGAGGGACAAGGTCCAGCTCATGGCCGCTGAGAAGAAGGCCAAGTCAGAGGTACATACTTAGCTGAGACACACTTAGCTGACGTTACTAACTAAACAGTGACACTTCGCTAGCAAGCACTGTATGGGACCTTCCTCTATTGAAGCATATAGTTGTTGATAGTATTGAATTCTTTACGTGTATTATTTATTAGTTTTTTTGGAGTGATGGTATGATAGTAAAGTAATGGTCTGTGTATTGGGTTGTTCGTATTGAGGGGTAGTGATTGATGGATGGAATAACTGTGTTAACCGCTGTGTGCTCTCTGTGTATTGAGTTACTATTGGTTATTATAAACTGGGTGGTTCGAATCCTGAATGCTGATTGGCTGAAAGGCGTGTTATATCAGACATTATTAACTGGGTGGTTTAAGCTCAGAATTCTCATTTTACTGTTCTAATTATGTTGGTTACCAGTTTTTATAATAGCAATAAGGCACCTCGGTGGTTTCAGTAACTGACATCTTGGAAATGTTTGTCGATAAAGATTGAATTTGTCTGAAGATTTTATACACCTGTCAGCAACTGGTGTGGCTGAAATGGCTGAATCCACTAATTTCAAGGGATGTCCACATACTTTTGTATATATAGTGTACTACAGCTAAGGGCTGTGTCCAGGCATCCACATTGTGTGCTAAATAAGAACAGCCCCTTAGCTGTGGTATATTGGCCATATACCACACCCCTTTTAGCCTTATTGCTTAAATATACACTTGAGTATACAAACATTAAGAACACCTGCTCTTTCCATGATATCGACTGACCAGGTGAATCCAAGTGAAAGCTATGATCCCTTATTGACGTCACTTGTTAAATCCACTTCAGTCAGTGTAGATGAAGGGGAGGGGACAGGTTAAAAAAAAAAGTTTAAACATTGGCGTCAATAAGGGCCAGTATCCCTGTGGAACGCTTTCAATACCTTGTTGGGTGATTAGAAGTGATTTATTGATGGTGATAACAGCTGTGTTTTCTGTGTGTCAGGCGGAGGAGCTGAAGCAGCGTCTCAGGGATCTGGAGGAGAGGGAGAGGAGAGAGGGGAAGAAGATGGCCGACGAGGAGGCACTGAGGAAGATCCGTTCTGTGGAGGAACAGATCAACATCCTCAATAAGAAGCTCTCCCTGGCCAAGCAGGTGTGTGTGTGGGTTGTGTGTGCGTGGGGGGGTTTACATATGTGCATTTAAGCATAATACGGTCAATTTTAAAGACACTAATTTCTCGCACCATCATTCATATACCCCCCTCTCTGCTCCTCCCCCCTCCATCTATCCTTCAACTCCACTTTCTCTCTCTACCACCCCTCCTTCTCCTCTTCCATCCCCCCTCCCTCCACTCCCCTGTCTCTCCCCTCCACTCCCCTCCACCGTCTCTCCACTCCCCCGTCCATCCCCTCTACTCCCCGTCCCTTCCTTCCATTACCCCTCGCCTCCACTCCACCCCCCTTCGCCTCCACTCCCCTGTCTCTCTCCCCTCCACTGTCCCCCGTCTCTCTCCCCTCCACTGTCCCCCGTCTCTCTCCCCTCCACTGTCCCCCGTCTCTCTCCCCTCCACTGTCCCCCGTCTCTCTCCCCTCCACTGTCCCCCGTCTCTCTCCCCTCCACTGTCCCCCGTCTCTCTCCCCTCCACTGTCCCCCGTCTCTCTCCCCTCCACTGTCCCCCGTCTCTCTCCCCTCCACTGTCCCCCGTCTCTCTCCCCTCCACTGTCCCCCGTCTCTCTCCCCTCCACTGTCCCCCGTCTCTCTCCCCTCCACTGTCCCCCGTCTCTCTACCCTCCACTGTCCCCCGTCTCTCTCCCCTCCACTGTCCCCCGTCTCTCTACCCTCCACTGTCCCCCGTCTCTCTACCCTCCACTGTCCCCCGTCTCTCTACCCTCCACTGTCCCCCGTCTCTCTACCCTCCACTGTCCCCCGTCTCTCTACCCTCCACTGTCCCCCGTCTCTCTACCCTCCACTGTCCCCCGTCTCTCTACCCTCCACTGTCCCCCGTCTCTCTACCCTCCACTGTCCCCCGTCTCTCTACCCTCCACTGTCCCCCGTCTCTCTACCCTCCACTGTCCCCCGTCTCTCTACCCTCCACTGTCCCCCGTCTCTCTACCCTCCACTGTCCCCGTCTCTCTACCCTCCACTGTCCCCCGTCTCTCTACCCTCCACTGTCCCCCGTCTCTCTACCCTCCACTGTCCCCGTCTCTCTACCCTCCACTGTCCCCGTCTCTCTACCCTCCACTGTCCCCCGTCTCTCTACCCTCCACTGTCCCCCGTCTCCTCTCCCATCTCTTCCCTCCCCCTGTCTCGCCCCCCGTCTCTCCCCCCTCCTCTCTCCCGTCTCTCTCTCCCCTCTCCCATCTCTCCCGTCTCTCTCTCCCCTCTCCCATCTCTCCCCTCCCCCCTGTCCCTTCCCTCTCCCTTTCCCCTGTCTTTCCCCATTCCCCTGCCTCTCCCTCCTCTCCTGCCTCTCTCCCCCTTCTTTCTTTCTTTCCCTCCTCACCCCCCCGATCTCCCCCCTGTCTCTCCCCCTTCCCACCAGGAGGAGGATGCGTTGCTGAGTGAGATGGATGTGACGGGCCAGGCTTTTGAGGACATGCAGGAGCAGAACATCCGGCTGATGCAGCAGTTGAGGGAGAAGGATGACGCCAACTTCAAGCTGATGTCGGAACGCATTAAGTCCAACCAGATCCACAAGCTGCTCAAGGAGGAGAAGGAGGAACTCGCCGACCAGCTGCTTACGCTCAAAACACAGGTGAGAGGAAGTGATTGAAACGGTGCAGTAAAATGATTTGAGCGTCAAAATGTCACAATGCTCAATTTGAGAGATAAAGTTTGGGAAAGACAGTAACTTGACAGTAGCAAATCTCTCTCTCAGGTGGATGCCCAGCTGCAGGTGGTGAGGAAGCTGGAGGAGAAAGAGCGCCTCCTCCAGGGCACCATCAGTACAGCAGAGAGAGAGCTGGCTCTGAGGACACAGGCTCTGGACATGAACAAACGCAAGGTAGCTAAAACACACACTCTTACTAGGCGTACGTAACTGCACAGGTGAACACACACAGAGAATACCTACTCCTTGAAAAATGCCAACGGACAACATATCTGTTTTCTACCCCCCGTCTCCTCACTCCTCCCCTCCTCTAGACCCAGGAGTCATCGGTGCTGTCGGAGGAGGTGCGTAGTCAGCTGGACCAGGTGCAGCAGAGACTGGGAACCGTCAGGGAGGAGGTCATAGAAAACAGCATCTCCAGAGAGAAGGAGTCCTTCAACGCGCGCCGCGCACAGGTCAGGCCACACACACATTCGCCATGTTTAGGTAATCCACTTGAACAGAATTGAACTTTGGTTTATTTAAAGTATGCAGCACCCTGCTCTTCCTATCCTTGTTGTGTTTCAGGAGGACATCTCCAAACTGCGGAGGAAGATCGAGAAGGCCAAGAAACCAGCCGAGACCGTCCGCAACGGAGACGACATCCTCAACGAGGAAATCAACGATTACAAGGTAGTCTGGATGAACACGCTTTTATACCAGGTGTACTCTATGTTTAATTAAGCAATAAGGAACGTGGTATATGGCCAATATACCATGACGCAACGCGGAGTACCTGGATACAGCTCTTAGCCGTGGTATATTGGCCATATACAACAAACCCTCGATGCGCCTTACTGCTATTATAAACTGGTTAGCAATGTAATTTGAGCAGTAAAAATAAATGTTTTGTCATACCCATGGTATACGGTCTGATATACCCTGGCTGTCAGCCAATCAACATTCAGGGCTCGAACCACCCAGTTTATAATATGTAATAATGCAACTATAATTCACCTGTTTTATCAATCTTACTCCCCATCTCTTTCTCTCTCCCTCAATTTCTACCCCCCCAGGCGCGTCTGACGTGCCCGTGCTGTAACTCCCGGGTAAAGGACGCCGTCCTGACCAAGTGTTTCCACGTCTTCTGCTTCGAGTGTGTAAAGACGCGCTACGACACGCGCCAGAGGAAGTGCCCCAAGTGCAACGCCGCCTTCGGCGCCAACGACTTCCACCGCATCTACATCGGCTAGAGAGGGTGGAGGAAGAGGGGGAGGAAGGGAGCGTAGGGGGTAGGATAGTGGTGCCGAGAGGTCAGCGGTATCCACACACCGGGCGTTCTCTCCAATAAAACTGTTATCACCACTCTAAAGAGTGAGGTGGAATGAGACTAGAAATCTGAGAGGTTTGATGGACATGTAATCGTTACGGGAATCTATCCACCTTGCTCTCTGATAGGCTATGTGGAGTTGCTGACACCTATTCAGTACTCTCGGATCTCCACAATAGTGGTGGGGGCTAAGGGTTGTTTCTGGATTGGTGTACATTACATTGTCTTATAGCACCCCAGACATGGTTATATTTGCTGGCTGTGCACTGCCTGCCTGGCTGGAAGAAAAGACTATAGGAGAGACTGCCTGTCTGGCTGGAAGAAAAGACTATACGAGAGACTGCCTGTCTGGCTGGAAGAAAAGACTATAGGAGAGACTGCCTGGCTGGCTGGAAGAAAAGACTATAGGAGAGACTGCCTGGCTGGCTGGAAGAAAAGACTATAGGAGAGACTGCCTGGCTGGCTGGAAGAAAAGCCTATAGGAGAGACTGCCTGGCTGGCTGGAAGAAAAGCCTATAGGAGAGACTGCCTGGCTGGCTGGAAGAAAATACTATAGGAGAGACTGCCTGGCTGGCTGGAAGAAAAGCCTTTAGGAGAGACTGCCTGGCTGGCTGGAAGAAAAGACTATAGGAGAGACTGCCTGGCTGGCTGGAAGAAAAGACTATAGGAGAGACTGCCTGGCTGGCTGGAAGAAAAGACTATAGGAGAGACTGCCTGGCTGGCTGGAAGAAAAGCCTATAGGGGAGACTGCCTGGCTGGCTGGAAGAAAAGCCTATAGGAGAGACTGCCTGGCTGGCTGGAAGAAAAGCCTATAGGAGAGACTGCCTGGCTGGCTGGAAGAAAAGACTATAGGAGAGACTGCCTGGCTGGCTGGAAGAAAAGACTATAGGAGAGACTGCCTGGCTGGCTGGAAGAAAAGCCTATAGGGGAGACTGCCTGGCTGGCTGGAAGAAAAGCCTATAGGAGAGACTGCCTGGCTGGCTGGAAGAAAAGACTATAGGAGAGACTGCCTGGCTGGCTGGAAGAAAAGACTATAGGAGAGACTGCCTGGCTGGCTGGAAGAAAAGCCTATAGGGGAGACTGCCTGGCTGGCTGGAAGAAAAGCCTATAGGAGAGACTGCCTGTGGCTCAACAATAGGATTACAGTACCTAGGGCCTTGTGTGGGGGAACAGTGAGATTTGACTTGAAGGGATCCTCGTAGACACACTTTTCCATAGTTGATGTAGCTACCGGGGGTGTTTTTCTCTTCTCACTGAGTTGGTGGAGAGAGAGATACAGACCTCTTCCACTTAACAATTCCAGTCCTGAAGGGCTGCAGTGATGCGCTGAAGACCCTGATAACCATTTGATAACAGACCCTGATAACCATTTAACTGATAGTCAACTTCTCTCCCCAGTACTGCTACCCCAGGGAACTAGACACCAGATGACCTTCCTCGGGCTCTGGATTTAGACTGGTGTGTGTGTGGACATGTCAGTTTACACACGTGTGAGGGAGAAGGAAAAACAGCGGAACCATTTGCTTAGATGGTTAGAAAATCAATGGTGAGAGTCCCTGGACTAACAGGGACCCTTGCTCCACCTGTACTCTGTCTGTGTGACCAGTCAATGTTGTCCTTGTATTTGAAAGCTGCCTCATCAGGCCATAGACAGACATGATACTAATACCTTGAACTGATGCCAATGTGTAATATTGCTGCTCTGAAAGTTATTCAACTGCCATCAAATCTAGAAGCTTGTCTTGCAATTGGTTACTTATCAGTAAAGTTTGTGCATTTTTATTAGCTACAGTATATCATTCAATGTCATCATCAAATTCATCATATCATCAGAATCATCTTAATGTTTTAACCCTTAACCCGTATGCAAATCCCAAATCTGTTTATGCCACCCCCTTTAGCACCCCAGACCCACCCCCTTTAGCATAGCACCCCAGACCGGTTTGAAGGGACGTCTGTCAGATTGTACTAAACCAGAAGCCAGCATCGCTTAACGGAAAGGGGCGCCCATCGAGTTGTAGCGGCTTTTTTGCAAGACAATCCATCGTAGCGTTGAAGTTGATGCAAGGAAAAATGAACATATAATAAAATCCGTGTGGAATACTGAAACCAAAAACCTTTAGGGGGACGCGCGCTTTTTAAGCACGTCAATGATCGTACCTTCCAAACCTTTCCTTTTAACGCACAAAGCTGAAAAAACTCGACACGTTGTAAAATAATCACTAGCGTTCAAAATATAGACTGTCCACCGCTGGAAAATTATACGGTTTTTGAAATTGCCGTTCTATTCTTAACCAGTTCAATACCAAATATAGTCATTGTGTTAATATGAAATGTCCTTGAACGGTGCTCTGGTTTGGGGTAACGTTGCCAAAGTTTATAATTAAAAACGCTGAGATAAGTAATTTAATCACTTGCACGTGACACATTTTATGTTTGATTATACAACCCACGAGCACTAATTTAGAGTATAGGGTCCCAGCTAATTCTGTTTTCTCAAGTTTGCAAGGCTCGTGTCTCCAGATTGTATTACCCCTGCAGAGCACGCCGATGTAATAGGCTACATCTCGGCCGTTTTGTTTGAATGACTGACAACCGAAACCGTTTTTAATCCTCTGGTTTTTACTACGACTTTTTTAAGCAAATTTGCACATACCTCGATCTGTGTTGACCATAGATTTCGCCGCTTATCTTATAGAAAACGTTTTTATATAATTGTCCATTATATTTATAACGCGAAGGAGCCAAAAAATCTGATTTTTCAAAATGATCAACAACAGTGCAGATTCATCCTCAGTACGGATTTTATTATCCACACTTGTTTTGCTGCTCGGTTTGGCTGCGCGATGCGTCGGGCAGGCCATGCCGTCCAAAGAGAGCCCTCAAGCGGACCCAGCGTCATTCAGTCTCCGGTCCCTGGTCACGGGGACCTGCGAAGATGTCCACAGATACGTGGAATCCGTGGTGGGAACCAATGTGATCGAGTCGACTGTTGAGGTTTGGAAAATAAACCATATTGAATGTAGGCCTACTTTATAGTCGTTATTTTAGTAAATCTAATCAGCACCCAATCCTGTTTCCTGTTATTCTAGCATGTTCATTAATCAATTAACTATACATAATTTATCAATTATCTTATTTCTAAGGGTGACTTTTGCAACCTTCAAAAGCTTTGCATAATTGTGGTTTTCTGTCAACTAAAATTGTACTCCTTAAAATCTGACTGCATTCCTCTGCATCACTTCCTTCACTCCATCCCCACCCCCTTTTTCCTTCCCCGACCCCCTTCCCTGCATCTCCCCCTCTACCCTTGCCTCACTACCTGATAATCTCTCCTCTGACCTAATTTCATGTCTGCCTATATCCATGCACCCCTCCCCTGCTGCCACTACTCTGTGTGCCCGGCACCCCTACCCCAGAGTGTGCTGTTGTATTTAGAGTCAGTGCTTGGTCAAGAGAACATCTATTCCATGGTAAGAAACCCCCAGGTTCCCCGCCTGAATAACCTCTGCTCTGACATGGACCCAAAACAAAACTCCTTATAGCCCTGAATGCAGAGCACGTGTCAGTCACTTCATACAGTGTGTCCTACAGTTAATTACTACATCACTCAAATTGGAGGCACTATCATGGCAGTTGTATATTTGGTTTTATGTGTTTGTAACAGTATATAGCCATATTCATTCCCATGTTTTAGATTGTCAGGGGGGCTTTTTAAAAGTTGCATGCAGACACATTACAAGCTGTCAGAGATGGAAAGTTGTCTGTGTCCTGCTCTAACCCAGAGGAGGCTGGTGGGAGGAGCTATAGCAGGACGGGCTCATTGTAATGGCTGGAATGAATGGAACGGTCTCAAACATAAGGAAACCACATCTTTGACTCGGTTCCATTTATTCCAATCCAGCCATTACATTGAGCCTGCCCTCGTATCACTCCTCCCACCAGCCTCCTCTGTTTGACACACAGAACAGTGCTGCTTGTGTAGTAGCAACAGGTGCAGAGTAGTCTGTGTCCTACTACTGTGACTACCCTTGACCTCAGCTAAGCAGTCTGGAGGGTTGTCGGTCCAGCTGTCAAGTCTTTTTTGACGTGATAGGACAGCTTCGATCTTACACACACGTGAAACAGCATCAACAACACCCCCATTATGCCAGCTGGGAAAGACACTTGTGCATAGGACTGCACTTGGATAGTAACTGACTGACATTGTTTAACTGACTAACTGAAGGCCTGTGTGATCAAAGGCAACTTGTAGATATGTTTGTGGTATAGAACATACCTGCAACCCACAAAAAGATCTTGGTCAGAGACCGATTGAATCAGTGACCAACCTATTTATACTGATTGACCACAGCTGTTGCTATCATTCTAATTTAAGGGTATCAGTTTTCAGTCGTGCTGCATTAACATTCACTAGAGGATCATGGGAAGAAATTTGTTACTGTACATAAGCTGTAGGTCGGGGGAAAGGTGGTGACTTCGTTGGTCATTTTAAAGGGAATGTCTGCTCTACTCTAGAAAGGGAATATAATGTTTTTCAACCAGAGCAACCGTTATAATTCTCAAAACATGTCAAACATTCTTCACTCTCCCTCTCTCTCCCTCAGTTCTTTGAGATGTTGAGCCGGTTTCTGGCTGAGGGAGCTGCCAGTGGACTGAATATCATCGCTCTTTACGTCACAGATATCCTCAGGGTCACAGGAGTTGATGGTGGGTGTCAGTTTGTGTTTAGTTGGAGGGAGGGAGAGAATCCTTTCTGCATAGAATCCCATCTTTTCTGGATTTTCTGGAGCTAAAATCAGAATGTATTTTCACCACACCACTGGCAACCAGAACATTTTCACTTTCAGGCCATCGGATCAGTATCTTTAGTTAGTTAATAGTTGTGCCAGGGAAGATGTTTTCACCCTCAGGGAAGTTGGCCTTGTCTAAGAAGAGCTGCTTCTCCCTCTCTGTATGGGAACTGGAAGGTGTGAGTTTTTCCTCTTGTGTCTGTGACTTATTTTCTGTAGTAGGATCTAACAGCACATGCCATTCGGTCTCAATGATTGCTTCTCAAATTCACTCACGCCTTAAAATATATGCACTGACAAGTTCAAGAGTAAAGATGGTGACAACAAAATAATTGAATTACACCCCAGCAATATTCAAATACGCTTAACCCCCCCTCCTCTCTTCCCTCTTTCTCTCCAGTCCAGCTGCCGTTCCCTCACTTCACCGCAGAGGGCGTGGCCTCGGCTGGTCAGTGGGCTCTGCTGGCTCTGATTGGCTACTGGGTGCTGTCCATCATCTTGCGCCTGCTGGTGGGTGTGGTGAGGAGGGTGTTCTGGATGCTGAAGGCGGGCATGGCGCTGTGGCTCTTTGGCCTGATCGTCAGTGATGCCAAGGCTGGTTCAGACACCACAGCCGTCCGGCTAGCAAGCCTGGTGCTGGGGTGTGCCCTGCTGGGGCTGGCCAGCTCTGGATCAGAAAAGACAGTTCAAGTGGAAGACCGCATGAGCATCCTGGAGGGAAGGGTGAAGGTGGTGGAGAGGAGGAAGGGAGAGGAGTGATGGAAGGAGAGGGGGGGAGGATAGTTGTAAAGGATGGTGGTGCTGAAGGGGGTCTGTGTCAGTTTCTCAAATGAAATAAAGCAACCACCACGATTTCTTTGAAAGTGGCTTTTCAATTCTTATCCCATCAGGTGTTTGTCTATTACATGTAATTTCTGACATCTGTGATACATGGCAAATGCAGGGGATTTTTTTTTTTTTGCGAGGAAATGGATGTGTTCAAGTGATTTAATTATACTGAACAAAAATATAAACACAACATGCAACAATTACATGAGTTACAGTTCATATAAGGAAATCAGTAAATTGAAAGAAATTCAATAGGCCCTAATCTATGGATTTCACATGACTGGGCAGGGCTGCAGCCACAGGTGGGCCTGGGAGGGCATAGGCCCACCCACTTGGGAGCCAGACCCAGCTGATCAGAATGAGTATTCCCCCACAAAAGGGCTTTATTTCAGACAGAAATACTCCTCACCCCCCCCCCCCCCCCCCCCCCACCCACCTCTCCTCAGGTGATCATGCAGGTGAAGAAGCTGAAGTGTATAGATTACCATACACGATCTCAGGGATTGCGACCTCTGGAGATTCCTTCGGTCTCTACAGTTAGGTAAATCCGTTGTAGTTTTTTTTTGCACCCTGTGGAATAAACTAAAACTCTTGAAAAGTGGATGAATTGGTGCCTCTAGGGCATTTAAGATGGCTGATTGAGGACCGTTTTAATGAAGCATGTGTTTGTTTTTTATGACTGGGTTGTGTATCTCTTTCGTGCTTTTCATATTGTATTGATATGTATACTTTTTTATCTGTAAAAGAGACCTCGGTCTCAGCATGAGTCCTTGTCAAAAGAATGGTTAAAGGTTGGGAACCATTGATGTTGGGAACCATTGATGTATTGAGTGGCAGGCCTAATCAACAGTGTCATAGCATCAACTCACCTTCACTAGTAGAGAAAACAGTCAGCAGGATCCAGAGGAGCATGACCTACATGGGATACAGTATAGAATGTTTATTATTCGAGATCGGCCATTTGCGCAACGCAGTCAACTGCGTGCAGTTGGTGGAAAAGGAGTTGTAGGTTGAATATGTTGTGAATGTTCGATTCATTTATTCTTGAAGCGTCATTTCAACGTTTGTTGAGCATATGACCGTACATAATATATGATTTGCCTCGATACAGGAGAGATCAACAAATACAAATATAGCTTCATTTTATTTAAAACCCAATTTGTGTACAGTTTCAGTAATCTTTGTGAATAGCTAAGACATTCAGAACCGTATTCAGAACCTATCCAACAGTAAACAAAATGTGCGCACATTGCGTGATTGAATATTCCAATCAACTCCAGCCCAAGGTACAAATTCTTCTCGATTCCGCCAGGGTTTTCAAACTCGTCTCTATGATTCCACGGTATCTGTCGAATTGGAGCGTCAATGTCCCGTTTGTTTCCTACATTCCGTAACCAAGACCCAGTACAGAGCATACGTAGCCTGAACAACCACTTGTGGTCGCTATTTACTTATGACTGTCGTGTGCGTTTCACCCGGCATTCTCCCTTTTCCAGTTTTTTTTCTGCATAAAAATGTCTCAGTTTTCACCCCACGCGGTAGGTGGCGGCAATATACCGTTTTTGTTTGTAGTCCGCCAATAAAAACTCGGAAGAAGAAGGAGCTACCTTCCAGATTGTATCCGCATCAGAGCTGAGTTAACGGTTAAAATTCCTGCAACACAGAACTTCAGCGAAGCGATCAACATGCCTATGTTTTTGGTAAATACTAATGTGGCCAAGAGTGATATTCCGCCTGCACTGTTGTCTGAGGCCACAGAGGAACTGGCCAAGGCGATGGGCAAACCTGTGCAGGTGAGTCTTCCAAACGTGGCACAGCAATGCCTTTTTTTTGCCCCAGTTGTAGATAGCTAGCTAGTAGCTTTGATGCTGACGCATTTTTCTGCACCGAAAATGACATTGCAGGGTACCCCCTTTTGTTTCCCTTGAGAGACCTTTTCAGTCTTTACCTATCCATAACAGAACCGTTATACAACTGGGCATGTGCACATTGTAGTACTCCAAAAATAGAACAGGCTTTACAGTTCTGCAGATCTGCTGTACTTTGATAGGTCCAGAACAGAAATACTGTAACACACAATCCAACAACTAGTTCTTATTTATTACAAGTTTACATGAACAATTTCACTGTCATGGTTGGAGTTTTCCTCATGCCTTTTAAACACACGATTGTTCCAGCTCCCACTGACTGTATGCCCTGTGCTCTGTTTGTGTCTCTCTCAGTACCTTGCTGTGCACATCATCCCAGACCAGTTGATGATGTTTGGAGGGAAAGGAGACCCTTGTGCTCTCTGCTCCCTTCACAGCATTGGAAAGATCGAAGGAGCTCAGAAACAATACTCTAAACTACTGTGTGGACTGCTCAACAAACACCTGGGCATCTCCCCTGACAGGTAATGGACACACACACACATATATATATATATATATGAAGTGTTCATGCAGTATATTAACCCATTCCTTTTGTGTCTCTGTGGCAGGATCTACGTGAACTTCTTTGACTTGGAGGCAGCAAACGTAGCCTGGAACAACTCTACCTTCGGCTGATCAGGGGATCTGAACTTCAATGGGAGCTGACCCCTCCTTTCCCCCACACCTTAATAACGGTAGTACAGCATTAGAGTAGGCTGTGAAGAGACGAGCAGAGATGCCCATTTTCTGGGCTGACGTAGAGCAGCATTGATAAATGCACTTAAATGGACCCTTGCTTCATGCAGACCCTTGATTCGTACTGGACCCTTGGCTTTGATGTTCCAATAAAGTGATTCTCATTGATCCCAACTTGTTCTGTTTTCCCTTTGTCTTTAACTTTAACTTACTGGATGCTTTGCATTTGGGTTAATTGAGAGCATGCATGAAGCAGTTCAACATTACCTCACACAGACTATCTATTGTGTTAAATTATTAGGTAAAGTTCAAGGTATAGTTGATAGCCTCCTAGCCTAATGTAAACCACTCTGCGCTGGTGGAGTGATTTGCTAGGTGTGTATATTTGCCTTTTGTACATATGTAAATAATTGGACTTCGTATATCATTGAATGTATGGTACAGAGTGCCCATGACACTTGATGTTTGCCATGTAGCCCATGTCCACCAATAGAGGACAGCAATAGAAACATGTCTTGACTTTTTGTGTATTTATCCTCTGCAATTTCTGGTAGATGTATCTGTTGGCTGATGTAACGTGTTTTTACATGTCAAATCAAAGATTGATGTAGTCACGCTCCACCTGTTCTATACAGACAACCATCTTTGTTGCATTGCACCATTTCTGGGGTTCAATCAGGGTCACTGGATAGAATGGTACAGATTACATTGGAGACTGTTCTGAATTGAAAAAATAGTACTGACACTAGATGTATAACACCCTCTCGTGTCCACTGGTGTATGAAAAACACTTAAGCAGCCAAACCTCATTCATTTGCTCACACAGTTGCTTAACATGTAGAATGGTCCTCAGCATAGGCGGTTTACCTAAATATCTTTCTCTTGCTTCAAGTAAACTTACAACTATGACGGTTTTCATGGTGAACACAAATGTAGCCAAGGCTTCCATGCCTGCAGCACTTCTATTTGCAGCCTGATATCATAGACAAGACGTAACATAGTAAATGTAAATCCAAGACATTGGGAAATTAGTATGATATGTTACATTTGGTATGGTTACATAAGACAGAAGTCTACTTCAGGCAAAAGTGAGTAGGGTGGGTGGGAGTATAACACAAATGTCTAGCAACCCAAAGGTTGCGTGTTTGAATTTCATCATGGACAACTTTACATTTTTAGCTAATTAGCAACTTTTTAACTACTTTTTAGCTACCTTGCAGCTACTTAGCATGTTTGCTAACCCTTTTAGCTAACCCTACCCCTTTAACCTAACCTTAAGCCTACCCTTAGCCTAGCTAACGTTAACCACAACAAATTGGAATTTGTAACATATTGTACAAATTGCAATTCGGATTCTGTGCTTCCAAATTTGTTTGGGTAAGGCCCCGTGCACAAAGCGAGGTCCATTCAGAAATGGTTTGTCGAGATCTGTGTGGAAGTACTTGACTGGCCTGCAAAGAGCACTGACCTCAACCCCATCATACACCTTTGGGATGAATTGGAACACCGACTGAGAGCCAGGCCTAATCGCCCAACCTCAGTGCCCGACCTCACTAATGCTCTTGTGGTTGAATGGAAGCAAGTCCCCGCAACAATGTTCCAACAGCTAGTGGAAAGCCTTCCCAGAAGAGTGGAGACTGTTATAGCAGCAAAGGAGGAACCAACTCCATATTAATACCCATGATTTTGGAATGAGATGTTCAACAAGCAGGTGTCCACATACTTTTGCTTATGTAGTGTACATACCATATGAAGCGTAACATATACGAAATGGACTGTCTCGGATTTACATAAATAATACGATATGCTCTGAGACCCGATTGCAATCTGAAACTAATGGAACTGTCCAAAGCCATGGGAAATCCAGGACCTGAGGTGAGTAAAAAGAAAATAACTATAGTGCAAATTGTTAATGTACAGAACCCATTTCAAGTAGTGTTGTATACAGTGTCTTAACTTTTCCATAGCTCACAAACAGATGTAGTAGGAAGGAATGAAATGGAACTAAAATCTACAGCTATAATCTGTGCCTAAAACACTTGTGGACCAGCACTACCTCTTAGAACTGAGGGACTTTTGAGAAGAATGGGTGTGAGTGTTTGCCTATCAACATACGATGAATCATTCACATTGTATTAAGCCATTAAACAAAGTAAATAAATGTGTATTGACACGGCTTGACATTATGGTAGATAAAAGTATTTTGTTTTCTGCAGTACTTTTTCATTGACATCTTTCCAGACCAGATGATGATGTTTGGGGGAACCACACGGTTCTGTCCACACCATTGGAGCTATCAGTGAGGAACAGAACCTGCTGTATTCTAAACTACTGTGTGAGCTGCTCAACAAACACCTGAGCATCGCTCCTAACAGGTACAGAACATGCATATATGCTTGCATATACAGTGCCTTCGGAAACTATTCAGACCCCTTGACTTTTTCCACATTTTGTTAGGTTACAGCATTATTCTAAAAATGATTAAATAGTTTTTTTTCTTCATCAATATACACACAATACTCCATAATGACGAAGCAAAAACTGTTTTTTAGAAATCCTTGTAATTTATAAAAAAAAATCAAACTGAAATATACCATTTACATAAGTATTCAGACCCTTTACTCAGTACTTTGTTGAAGCATCTTTGGCAGTGATTACACTGGGGAGTTTCTCCCATTCTTTTCTGTAGATCCTCTCAAGCTCTGTCAGGTTGGATGGGGAGCGTTGCTGCACAGTTATTTTCAGGTCTCTCCAGAGATGTTCGATAAGGTTCAAGTCGAGGCTCTGGCTGGGCCACTCAAGGACATTCAGAGACTTGTCCCGAAGCCACTCCTGTGTTGTCTTGGCTGTGTGCTTAGGGTTGTTGTCCTGTTTGAAGGTGAACCTTCGCCCCAGTCTGATGTCCTGAGCGCTCTGGAGCAGGTTTTCATCAAGGATCTCTCTGTACTTTGCTCGATCCTGACTAGTCTCCCAGTCCCTGCTGCTGAAAAACATCCCCACAGCATGATGTTGCCACCACCATGCTTCACCGTAGGGATGGTGCCAGGTTTCCTCCAGACGTGACGCTTGGCATTCAGTCCAAAGAGTTCAATCTTGGTTTCATCAGACCAGATAATCTTGTTTCTCATGGTCTGAGAGTCTTTAGGTGCCTTTTGGCAAACTCCAAGCGGGCTGTCATGTGCCTTTTACTGAGGAGTGGCTTCCATCTGGCCACTCTACAATAAAGGCCTGATTGGTGGAGTGCTGCAGAGATGGTTGTCCTTGGAAAGTTCTCCCATCTCCACAGAGGAATTCCAGAGCTCTGTCAGAGTGACCATCGGGTTCTTGGTCACCTCCCTGACCAAGGCCCTTCTCCCCCGATTGCTCAGTTTGGTCGAGCGGCCAGCTCTAGGAAGAGTCTTGGTGGTTACAAACTTCTTCCATTATAATAATGATGGAGTCCACTGTGTTCTTGGGGACCTTCAATGCGGCAGACAATTTTTTGGTACCCTTCCCCAGATCTGTGCCTCGACATAATCCTGTCTCAGAGCTTTATGGATCCCTTCGACCTCATGGCTTGGTTTTTGCTCTGACATGCACTGTCAACTGTGGGACCTTATATAGACAGGTGTGTTCCTTTCCAAATCATGTCCAATCAATAGAATTTACCCCAGATGGACTCCAATCAAGTTGTAGAATAGAAACATGTTAAGGATGATCAATGGAAACAGGATGCACCTGAGCTCAATTTCGAGTCTCATAGCAAAAGAGTCTGAATACTTATGTAAATAAGGTATTTATGTTTAAAAAAATATATATATATACACATTTGCAAAAATGTCTAAAAACCTGTTTTCGCTTTGTCATTATGGGGTATTGTGTGTAGATTGCTGAGGATTTGTTTTTTTAATCCATTTTAGAATAAGGCTGTAACGTAACAAAATATGGAAAAAGTCAAGGGGTCTGAACACTTTCCGAAGGCACTGTGTACACACACACACAAATTGAACATTTTGACCCATTCCTTTTGTCTCTGTCTCAGGATCTACATTAAGTTGTGTAAAATGGAACGTGGCCTGAGACAACACAACATTCGCCACTGTTCTTCCATCAAAGAAATGAAAGAAGAGTGGATGGATAAGATATCCAATTAAATCAAGAGACGGCATTGTTGTTACAATAAAAGTTAACTCTTGTTTATTGTGTTGTTTTGAGTGTTTATTCTATAAACATGAAAGGCGAGCAAGAAGATAACCATTAGTATAACAGTCCATAGTCATTCTAAACGTTTCTGTTATCAGGAAAAAGTTGTTTTATTTCTGCTCCTAAAGCCAAACAGTCATTGACAAGCAAATACAGCTGGTTCTTTACTTGGGCGGTAGATAGCAATGTTGAGAATGTTGAGCAATTGAGAGGAGTGCACTGCGCCCACTCTAGTGGCTTGAAGTAAGCAGTAGTATCATGGTTCATTGGCAGTCTATAGAGGGCCTATAATCTAATCATGTGTGGTTCGCGAACGATTCATTATTTTTGAACGACTCTTTTTACTGAGTCATGATTCGTTTTTCTGAGTGATTCGTTCATTTTAGTCGTTCGTTCTCAATGAATCCTACAGCAGGATTAGTACACGCTCTTCTGGCTCAGCGGCTCCATAGACGTGCTCCGACCACCAACTGTCTGACATGCTCGCAGGGAATAGAACACGAGTATAGAGGAGAAACATACATGTTTAGAACTGATAATTGATCGCATGGCGCAATAATAAATGCATTTAATTGATCATTAAATGTTATGATGGACACAGCTTTGAGGTTGTAGAACCAAAACATACACAGCCTCTAGAATCTGCTCAACTCCCACTCGAGAACGAATCGTTTGAGGGGCTGCAGTTCGCGAATGACATTGTGCTTATCGCACAGTCGTTCACAATCTAGTCCGGTTGTGGCCACAATTTAGTTTAAAATGTATCAAGAATTAATCTTATTTGTATGCATATCAATCAAAACATGTATATTGTTTAAAGCACACGTTTACATGTCTCAGTCATAAATTACAGCTCCAATAAGTCCCCTATTGTGAACGAGAAGCTTGTAAAATCATGACTCTTTCGAGTTTTCAGTTCACCGTTCACCACTAGGGGTTCTGTGTGCTCTGGGCATTACTGACTCGAACAAAATTAGTCTAAAGAATCGTTCTTTTGACTGAACGGGTCGAAAAGATTTTCAGTAAAAAGAGCCGAACTTCCAATCACTACTATAAACACACCAATGGCAAATTACTTCCCGCTAAGGAGAGACTTGCATTTCAGAGGCCACGCCCCACTCGCATGCACAGAATGGTCGAAACTGTTTTAAGCACAGTAAAGGTACAGTAAAGAGATCTTGACTTTGACAATGACGCCATCTACAGTCAAGAAAGGAAGTAGCACTCATAAATTGGATCCAGTGTTGGTGGATTGAGTTCTCGGGGGTCGGAGGACGGCTGTGTAAAACAGCGATGCCTGAAGAAGTCAAGCACCCTGTCATTCTCTCCAAAGACCTTCACATATATACACTTATCCTCCACCACATACATCAACAAACAGGACATGGTGGAAGGAATCACATGCTCTCACTTCTCCGTCAAAGGTATTGAATCACCAATTCAAACTCTACAGCAAGGAAAATCATGACAGGGTGTGTTGTGTGCAGAAAGCAAAGAAGCAAGATTGGTGAGCAGAAGATGGCAGATTTTCCACTTGAAAGGATCATGCCAGACATCCCACAATTTACCAATTTAGGTGTGGATTACTTTGGTCCTATAGAAATCAAAAAAGGAAGAGGAAATGTTGAAAGATATGGAGTGATCTTTACATGCATGTCCACTAGAGCATTACACATTGAAATTGCTTACTCTCTTGACATGGATTCGTGTATCAACGCCATAAGAAGATTTATGTGCAGAAGAGGACAAGTACAACACGTGAGACATGATAATGGGACTAACTTTGTTGGCACTGAGAGAGAACTCAGAGATGCTCTATCTGCTTTAAATCAAGGCAAGATCCAAGATGCTCTCCTTCATGAAGGAATACTACAGAGTTTCAATCCCCCTGGGGCATCCCACCATGGAGGATTCTGGGAAAGGCTCGTTGGGATGATTTGCCAGGTGCTTCATTCTGTCCTGAAACAACAGACCCTAGTTTAGGAGAGATTGCACACTGTGCTGTGTGAAGTAAAGGCCATTCTAAACAGCTGCCCAATCACCACGGTAACCAACGACCCCTGGATCTAGAAGCACTCACGCCAAATCACATTTGACTGTTAAAGTCGTAGCCTGCCCTACCCCCTGGAACCTTTTTAAAAAACTACCTGTACATCAGACGACTTCGGAAGCATGTCCAGTACATGGCCGTCTTTCTTCGGAAGAGATGGACACAGGAGTACCTGCCACTCTTGCAGGAAAGAAAAGTGGGGTAAAGTGAAACGCAGCTTCCATGAAGGAGATGTGGTTCTGGTCATAGACCCCACGGCACCACGTAGTGCATGGATACTTGGACATTTTGTTGAGACCAAGCTTGATTCCAAGGGGTTAGTACGTGCAGTACGCCTAAAGACAAGAACCAACATTATAGAAAGACCAATATCAAGATCTACCTACTGCAAGAAGGTGCAGTCTAAGAGGAAGGCTCCTTCAAGTTAAGTAAATAATTGTTTTTGATTTCACACCATATACAATTGGGGCCGGTGTTTGCCACTAATCCCCTGTCAAATGTGCATACAGGCCAATGGAGATTACAGTTAAAAGGCAAACGTGCTCCAAGGCCTACTGGGAGTGACTGGAATGGCAGCACATAGTATTTTGGCCATACCAGACCATGTTTACCATTCGTTTTGGTAGAATTCTGTACATTTTTGTATTCAGAAGAACAACAAATACATGTATTATTATTTTTAATCTTGAATCAACATTTCACCACTCTCCATCGTGGCTAAAGGATTAGAATGGAAATTGTATCGGGACAATTTTTTTGGCCAATTTAGGCACTACAATGACAATTGAGTACTTTCCACCACTGGCTTTAAGTTACAAGAAGGCAGAGTACCTTTAGTTTAGAGACATGAAATGGTTAAAAATGGCAACAGTTCGCCTACCCGGCGCACAGGGAAGCTGAATCAGCTGCAGCTACCGCCAACAGACCGAGATGAATTTAAAAAATAGGAACCCTTTAGGAATGCCTGGGAGATCGACCGGTTGGTGACCACTGCTCTAGAAAGTTGAGTTAAATTCAATCTTGTGCTTCTCCCTATGGGCTAATATTTCTTCTGCTGCGAAGAAACCCAGGACATACAATAGGGTACAGAGATGGACAAGAATGCGCACGCGCGCAGTTTAGAGGGAACATTGGTTAAAACTATCATTTAGTACAACATACATTTCAAAAGCATCTCAAACTAACTTGTAAAAATTAACTATAGCCATTGAATTTTATAAGGTGTGAATATACCATGTGTTATAGGGAAATAATGCTTCCTCTAGAATGCCCTTCAAGACAATCAGAAAGGAGTATTCAACAATGCCATGGTATAAACTCTTTCATAAACTGGGTGGCTCGAGCCCTGAATGCTGATTGGCTGACAGCCGTGGTATATCAGACCATATACCACCGGTATGACAAAACATGTATTTTTACTGATCTAATTACGTTGATAACCAGTTTATAATAGCAATAAGGCACCTTGGGGGTTTGTGGTATATGGCCAATATACCACAGCTAAGGGCTGTATCCAGGCACTCCGTGTTGCTTCGTGCATAAGAACAGCCCTTAGCCGTGGCATATTGGCCATATACCACCCTACCCTCATGCCTTATTGCTTAAATGTACAATACACTGTTATGTATAATACACTGTTATGATAACTCAAGATATAACAGAGAGTATAATTCTGTAATTGGTATTAATCATCAGGCCAGGAGATCAAGTAAAGAGTAAGCTGACCTAGGAACATGGGCTGTTTCTCCACTTGAAATAGCTATTCAAGAGTTTCATCATTCAGTGCTGTGTGACAATTGTAACCTTATAAGGTGCCTTGTTCTGGGCCTCCCGAGTGGTGCAGCGGTCCCAGGCTGTGTCCCATGAGGCGGCGCATGGGACAAGACTATAACTACCAATTGGATATCACGAAATTGGGGAAGAAAAGCGGTAAAAGTAAAATAAACTTTAAAAAGCGTCTTGTTTTGGCCTGTAGGTAAATCATTGTTTGAAAGGCCTATACAAGTAGAACAACCATTTATTCAGATCAACACTCCCAGACTCTTGTGAGGAAAGGTGTGGCTGAACACCAGCCTCCACCTCCCCACTAACTAACTCAGATTACCAGTTTAACTCTCTATTCAAAGTAGCCATTTCGCCCTCCACTGGTTAGTAAACTCTCCATATCCCCTCCTACACTAGCAACATGCTATGAATCCTACAGTCAGTGTGTTAATTGCCTTTTTCCCTCTCTAAAAACAAGAGGTAATATTCAACCTCTCAACTAAAAGCGTAGTCTGGCCCAGGAGTGTGAAGGTGAACGGAAAGGCTCTGGAGCAACGAACCGCCCTTGCTGTCTCTGCCTGACCGGTTCCCCTCTCTCCACTGGGATTCTCTGCCTCTAACCCTATTACAGGAGCTGAGTCACTGGCTTACTGGTGCTCTTCTATGCCGTCCCTAGGAGGGGTGCGTCACTTGAGTGGGTTGAGTCACTGACGTGATCTTCCTGTCTTGGTTGGCGCCCCCCCTTGGGTTGTGCCGTGGCGGAGATCTTTGTGGGCTATACTCGGCCTTGTCTCAGGTTGGTAAGTTGGTGGTTGAAGATATCCCTCTAGTGGTGTGGGGGCTGTGCTTTGGCAAAGTGGGTGGGGTTATATCCTGCCTGTTTGGCCCTGTCCGGGAGTATCATCAGATTGGGCCACAGTGTCTCCTGATCCCTCCTGTCTCAGCCTCCAGTATTTATGCTGCAGTAGTTTATGTGTTGGGGGGCTAGGGTCAGTCTGTTATATCTGGAGTACTTCTCCTGTCTTATCCGGTGTCCTGTGTGAATTTAAGTATGCTCTCTCTAATTCTCTCTTTCTTTCTCTATCTCGGAGGACCTGAGCCCTAGGACCATGCCTCAGGACTACCTGGCATGATGACTCCTTGCTGTCCCCAGTCCACCTGGCCGTGCTGCTGCTCCAGTTTCAACTGTTCTGCATGCGGCTATGGAACCCTGACCTGTTCACCGGACGTGCTACCTGTCCCAGACCTGCTGTTTTCAACTCTCTAGAGACAGCAGGAGCGGTAGAGATACTCTTAATGATCGGCTATGAAAAGCCAACTGACATTTACTCCTGAGGTGCTGACTTGTTGCACCCTCGACAACTACTGTGATTATTATTATTTGACCATGCTGGTTATTTATGAACATTTGAACATCTTGGCCATGTTCTGTTATAATCTCCACCCGGCACAGCCAGAAGAGGACTGGCCACCCCTCATAGCCTGGTTCCTCTATAGGTTTCTTCCTAGGTTTTTGCCTTTCTAGGGAGTTCTTCCTTGCCACCATGCTTCTACACCTGCATTGCTTGCTGTTTGGGGTTTTAGGCTGGGTTTCTGTACAGCACTTTGAGATATCAGCTGATGTAAGAAGGGCTATATAAATAAATTTGATTTGATTTGATTCTTGAACAAGCATTGAACATGCAAATATAGGTTACTTGCTATTCCTGTTCATACATTCCCAAGCCCAGTATGTTTAAGAAGGAGTCTTCCACCAGTCGAACATTGTGAAGGTTATCTATCTACCTCATGGAACATTGGAACAATGTAGATAAGAGATCATCTATTTATTATAGAGTCTGCATCCACAAACAAAAGAGGAATAGTCACATGCAAACAATCATACATACAAACTATTTACATTGCCAGGAATCCTAAACAAACAAATCATATTCATTAATAATAAAACAAGTTCAAATTGCCTTTTGTTTTTGTTTAAAGTAATGCCATATTGTTTAAATTAATTTATAAAGTGAAAAAAGTTACCTTTTGAATTAGACCATTTGCATTTGTGAATATCAAATGTACCTAATATTATTAGCAGTTGAATTAAATATACTACATCTTTATCAATGTCAGAATTTCTTTAAAAAATCATAATATCAAAACCATTAAATTGTACAACCGGTCCTATTTGTTTTGTAACAAAGTTCTGTATGTCAATCCAAAAAATTATACTATAAATACAGGCAAAAAAATCACATCAGAAATCACAATTATAGTCAATATTCAGCTTGAATCTTTCCAAAACATGTTTCACAGGATAAATTCTATGTAATATTTTAAATGAAACTTCCTTTACCTTGTTACTGATACAATATTTGTTAGTTATTTTCCATGCTTTCCACCATTGTATATCACCATAGATATTCAACCAAAAAAATCTTCCTGAAGGAATTGTAGTATCACAAACAATATTCCTAATCTGTTTATTACTACATTTATCTTTGATGTTAATATTGCCAATGAATATATTTTCATGTAAATCTATGTTACTTACATCAACCACAGAGGAATTTAAAAGAAATGCAACCCTCCTTGGAATCGCATCAAAAACAATTGCATATTCTTCAGGGTTATTGGAATTCTAAATTTATCAAGAAATTCTGCATATGAGAGTAGATATCCATCCTCATTCAGTAACTGACCAACCAAAATAATTGTGTTCTCAAACCAGTTACGAAAATAAAGAGACTTATTTTTTTAATCGAATATCCATTCTGGAGACAACATCTGCGCAATCACCTTCTCATGATGATCCCCTTGAAGCACGTGCCAGGGGGCGGGACCCAGTCGTCTAACGTTGTTAGCTAGCTAACGTTACCTGTGTACAGTCAGCACATATTGTTACACACTTCGTGGCACTAGGATGAGAGATTGAACGTTTCCAACTAGCTGATTGACACGAAACATGTGTCAGAGTTTGGCAAGTATTAAGGATACTTTCTATTCGAGTCAAATGAAGCTGCTACCACTCCTGTGGTATCACAAGTTAGCTAGGTTAGCTAACTTGATAACATTTGCTACTGTGCTAGCAAGAAAAGCAGGACAAAATTCTGCTATCTAGCTAACTAGTAGCTCTGGTAGTGCTAACTAGCTATGACGCTAATAATGTCTTAAATATCTAGCTATTGCTAATAGCTAAACATTTTGTTTGCCTGAATGACTATTGGTCGCTGAGCTTCCCTATTTCACTGGCAAGATGACAGTCCACACTGCAAGGTCTCCCGTATCATGTATTTGACAGTTTGTTCCTGTTTCCAGGTGGACTCCCTTGGTGCTGGTGTAATCTGGAAGCTACGTGCCAGTTTCATAGCTTGTTGAACTTT
The DNA here is from genome assembly GCF_016432855.1 of Salvelinus namaycush. Taxonomy (NCBI): domain Eukaryota; kingdom Metazoa; phylum Chordata; class Actinopteri; order Salmoniformes; family Salmonidae; genus Salvelinus; species Salvelinus namaycush. Next base: position 17,796,489 of record NC_052323.1, on the reverse strand, counting down.
GGAAGTGAAGTGTTTTTTTCCAGTGTTGGATTGATGTTGTTGCAGTTATGTCAGAGGCCATTCTCACCTTCCAGTACCAGCTCAATGGAGTCATGGAAACAGTCCTCAAAACCGCTGTGCATGAGATCACTCGGCTGGTGAAGGACAACTTCCTGGAAGAAGTGACAGGGAGCAAGCGGGAAGTGGACATCTTGAAGGAGAGGCTGCAGCAGTGTGAACACAGATGGAGGGATGGAGAGGAGAAGAGGAGGGAAGATAAAGAGCAGAGAAAGAAGAGGGAAGAGAGAGAGCAGAGGGGGATGTGTAGGAGATGTGGTTGTGCTGGAGACACTGAGGAGAGAGAAGAGGCTCTGTTAGGTGAGTGAGAAGATATATATAGATACACACACACAAATGATATAGGATCTATAACTTCCTACTGTTTTGTCCTCAGCAGCAGAGGAAGGTTGTGTTATCAAACAGGAGATCTTCCAGCCAGGTGTACCCAGCACTCTCCCAGAGAGAGAGGAAACGGTTACACCCAGCTCTTCCTGTGTCTCTGAAAGGATGGAAGAGAGGGAGGCCCATGTCATCCGCATCAAAGAGGAGCCTGATGACTGGGGGGATCTGGTTACCCAGATGACCACATCCACATATTCCCCCATAATGAGCCAGAGTCGTCTGGAGAGATTGAAGTCACATCATGGGGCCAGTGAACTTCTTCCTACAGTACCAGCACCATGGACCAGAAAAGAGCAGCACCTACTCCCAAGGTCAGTGATACCCACCCAGGGAACAGAGCATGCTGTGGGTGCCCTCGAGGACAGCCCCTACGGGCTGATGATCAACACAACGGCAGAGCTGGGGGTCAAACCCTTCAGCTGTCCACACTGTGGGAAGAGCTTCCCTCAGCTCCGAAACCTGAAAGACCACCAGAAGTACCACCACACAGGGAAGAAGGCCTTCACCTGCTCCCAGTGTGGTAAGGGTTTTGTGTACATGTCCCACCTCAGGGTACACATGCAGTGCCACACAGGGGAGAGGCCGTTCAGCTGCTCTCAGTGTGGGAAGAGCTTCAGCCTTCAGAGCGGCTTGAAGAGACACAGGGTCATTCACACTGCAGAGATGCCTTACCACTGCACGGACTGTGGTAACAGATTCAATTCTAGAGCGGACCTGAAAAGACATGAACAGATTCATGCAGCAAGGTAGACCTTTGAGATGAAGCAGGTTGATTTCGAAAATAACTGCCCACGTGTACTATGTTCAATGTATCTATAGTTGCTGATTAATTTAATGTTGAAAGGAATAAAAGTCTTTGAATACATGATTCTCATCCTTTCTGAATAAATGGTTGGTCACACAGTGTTATTTAATTGTTACATACACACACACAGATCTCTTAAAAGTAAGAGTAATAAGCAAGTAGCCTTGTCTGACCCCGAATGGTCCATAGAGCAACTTAGGCAAATAAATACATTTGGAACTGTGCTTTAGACAGATTGTCACATCAAATAAAAATATTTACCAGATCGGTGCAATTGCATTGGCAGTATAATCACCTCGATGTCACAGATCAGTGTGGGAGGGACCCATCCTCTACAGTCTAGTTAGGTATTAGTTTAGCTATAATGTATCATCTGTGCTATAATATACAGTAGTGTTCGGGAAACGAAGCTTCCTGAAGCATTGAGCATTTCAAGCTAATTGGGTCGAAAATATGTTCATTACTCTTGGCTTTGATCAACACGTACACTAGTGGCAGCTGCTGGTAAAAATAATTTACAATAGCCAAATTATTACAGTTGACGTCGCACGCGCAGGGTAGCCGCAGATAAAATATTTGGGGTAATTTTTTTGTCTTCTACGGAAACAAATCAGGTGGTTCGACAAAACGACGATTCGGACGTCATTGATCACGTGCTTCTGACAAAGCAATACAAGCATCCGTCCACTGCTTCGAAATAATCTGTTTAGCTACTTCTACGCATGCCTCAGAGTTCCAGTATAAAACGTGACATCACTAATATATAGTAGCTGCATGTCTCTTTTACCTCTGTACAGTTCTAGTAGAGATAGGTAGGAGGTTTTGTAACTAGTTGATTTGTTGACGCACACCAAAAATAACGTTTGTAAAGTGGTAAGCATATTTTTCTTTGTGTCAAATGGTCAGAAAGCTGCTACACAACCCTGTGTTATTAGCTTAGTTAGCTAGGTGCTATTAGAAACGCGGGTGTATTTACATTCTAGCGTTGCTTTCTATTGTATTGGGTGGCACAGAAACAGTCCGGTGGAAGCCAGGAGTAAAATACAATTCCATTTCAACTTACTGTGCTGGAGGGCAGGACGGTTAGTCATTATGGTGGGGGAATTTGAGACATATCTAAATGATTGTATTATTAAACAGTGTATGTAAATACACATGCGTTGCTAAAAGCACCTACTAGTTAGCAAGCTTGAAATGCGATAACGGTATGTGGTTTACCTAACCACAGCCAAACGTGGTGTAAGTAAAGGTTTATTAATTTGTTCGTCACAATCATGTTTCAGGGCTAAATTATTGGTAGGTGAACCTTCTATTACTGACAAGATATTTGAAGCACATTAATACCACATTTAGTGTATTTGAACGCTTGCCCATATTTCCAGGAGGAAGAGATACCTGACTCTGGGCACTGGTGTGATCTGGAGGAGGCTAAATCCAAGTCTTTCCATTATAGTGAACCAAACTGGGAAACAAGGGGGGCAGCTCATCCATAGAAGACTGGCTGTGAACTCTGGCACTGGTACCAATAAGGGAAGGGGGGTTGATTTTCCAGTGTTGGATTGATGTTGTTGCAACTATGTCAGAGGCCATCCTCACCTTCCAGTACCAGCTCAATGGAGTCATGGAAACAGTCCTAAAAACTGCTGTGCATGAGATCACTCGGCTGGTGAAGGACAGCTTCCTGGAGGAAGTGACATGGAGCAAGCAGGAAGTGGATGTCTTGAAGGAGAGGCTGCAGCAGTGTGAGCAGAGATGGAGGGACGGAGAGGAGGAGAGGAAGAGGAGGGAAGTTGAAGAGAGAGAGCAGAAAAAGAAGAGGGAAGAGTGCGAGCCGAGGGGGATATGTAGAAGATGTGGTTGTGCTGGAGACACTGAGGAGAGGGAAGAGGCTTGGTTAGGTGAGTGAGGAGCGATATACATACACACACACACCTGATATAGGATTTATAACTTTGTTCTGTTCCATCCTCAGGAGAAGAGGAAGGTTGTGCTATCAAACAGGAGATGTTCCAGCCAGGTGGACCCAGCACTCTCCCAGAGAGCGAGTGTCCACAGGAAATGGCCACACCCAGCTCTTCCTGTGTCTCTGAAAGGATGGAAGAGAGGGTGGTCCATATCAAAGAGGAGTCCGATGACTGGGGGGACTTGGTTACCCAGATGATCACATCCCCAGATTCCCCCATGATGAGCCTGAGTCATTTGCAGAGATTGAGCTCACATCCTGGGGGATGGACCAGTGAGCCTCTACCTCCAGCACAATTGGCCAGGGACCCTCCACCTCTACCTCCAGCACCATGGACCAGGAAGGAGCAGCACCTACTCCCAAGGTCATTGATACCCACCCAGGGGACAGAGCATGCTGTAGGGGCCCTCGAGACCAGTCCCAATGGCCTGAGCATCAACACAATGGCAGAGCTCGGGGTCAAACCCTACAGCTGTCCACACTGTGGGAAGAGCTTCCCTCAGCTCCGAAATCTCAAACACCATCAGAAGTACCACCACACAGGGAAGAAGGCCTTCACCTGCTCACAGTGTGGTAAGGGTTTTGTGTACATGTCCCACTTCAGGGTACACATGCAGCGCCACACGGGGGACAGGCCGTTCAGCTGCTCTCAGTGTGGGAAGAGCTTCAGCCTTCAGAGTGGCTTAAAGAAACACAGGGTCATTCACACTGCAGAGATGCCTTATGTGGTGGAAATTAAATATTAATTACATACTATACTGTTTAATTAGACATACTATGCTGTTTTTACTTAAGAGAATTGTCTACTGTTATGTTAGATTTACTGATACGGGCTTGTCTTGTGTGACTTAGTCATAAATCTGAGCGTACAGATTTATGAGCTGCTTGGATGTGACACAGTATGTGATCTCCTGTGTTTACGATCGGCAGGAATTTAGCTATGTGGGATTTGCAGGGAGGAACAGAGTGGAGGCGATATCAGCTATCATGATCTATACAGATTAACTAAATTACTTCTTACAACTCTGTTCCCAGGGCCTGTTTCTGCACATCTGCTAACTGTCACAAAGATAAAAGGATGTACTTTCTATAAAAGGCAAAAGACAGCTCTGTTCATGGAGCTTTTCAACTCTGACTATTTTTTGTGATGGTTGATTGCTTCATTTTTGCAAATCTTATAAAGTTGTTTTGAATAATTTTCTTTCTCCTTTTGGTTAGAAATACTACCATACTTACCATTGCTTGGAATGTGGGAACAGATTCAATTCTAGAGCAGACATGAACAGATTCATGCAGCAAGGTAGACCTTTGAGCAGAAGCAGGTTGATTTAGAAAATTAGAGGGGGGAAAAAACTGCCCACGTGTACTATGTTCAATGTGTTGTTGCTGACGCATTTAATGTTGAGAGGAATAAAACTCTTTGAATAAATTATTCTCATCCTTTCTTAATAAATGATTGATCACACAGTGTTATTTATTTGTCACATACACACACACACACAGAGATATCTTAAAAGTAAGAGTAATAAGCAAGTAGCCTTGCTTATTGAGCCTGAATGGCCCATAGAGTAACTTACTCTGTCACATAAATACATTTGGAACTGTGCTTTAGACAGATTCTACCATCAAATAAAAATATTTACCAGATCTAAGCAATCACATTGGCAGTAGGGTGCATTTAATGTTGAAAGGAATAAAACAGTATATGAAGAAATTATTCTCATCCTTTCTTAATAAATTATTGGTCAGTGTTAACTGTTACAAACAATTAACTTAAGCAAAATAAACCTGAGTAAGTGGCCTTGTCCGAATCAAAATGGCACATAGAGTAACATTAAAATAAATGCATTTGACAGAGATTCAAACGTTGAAGAATAAGATTTCCCAGTTCTGCGCAATTGCATTTGCAGTATGATCACCTCGATGTCACAGACCAGCGGGACGGGACCCAACCTTCTCCAGTCTAGCCAAAGACAGAAGGGGTAACCCAGATACGTCACAGGGGCTATAAAGGTGAAGCATATATTTAGAACGTTTTCTCACCACCAAATATGGCAATGAGAGGAAGTCTAGTTGTGGGTAGTGGGAACTAGGTGAAACTGGGCCGACATTCCGCTAATTTTCTCATCAATGAAACATCTGATCTCAATATATTTTTCTGTTCCCAAAACGAAAATATGTTACGAACACAGTGCACTCGGTTTTATAGACTTGACGCTCTGCAAACGTTTAAAAAAATTGTTTAGGGTTGAAAGGTCGAATTTAGTTTATGCATACGCAAATTTCACAGAGGGGCGTTCCCTAACGGAAATAGGGAAATAATGCTACAACGTGCCAATAGGATATCGCTAGCTCGTACATGCCTTCGCCCATCTCCTTGCTTGTTCTGCCCACTATGCTTCATTTGCTCACACTCTAAAAGTCATTGTTGAACCATCTTGGGTTAGTTATATCTTTGGTCTAGCCGTCTATCTAGTAGCTGTTAGCTTATTACAATAGCTAGCTAGCTGTCTTTGATAAGTATGTGTACAGTTCTAGGAGAGATAGGATATTTGTAACTAGCTGATTTGTTGACGAACAACAAATAACAACGTTCAGAAAGTGGTAAGAATATTTTGTGAAATTGACAGAGCTGTTATTATCTGTAGCTAAAGCTAGCTAGGAAGCTTGATAAATGCATTATTTGCACACCTAACCACAAGTAAAATGTGGTGTAAGGGTTTATTAATGTGTTAGTTACAAGAATGTTGCTGGGATAAATCATTTGTAAGTGAGATGCCTATTACTGACAAGATATTTGAGGCACATCCAGACCACATTTGGTGTATTTGACAGCTTACCTCTGTTTCCAGGCGGAAGATCCCTGACTCTCTGGCCACTGGTGTGATCTGGAGGAGGCAGTGTTGATGTTGTTGCAGTTATGTCAGAAGCCATCCTCACCTTCCAGTACCAGTTCAATGGAGTCATGGAAACGGTCCTCAAAACCGCTGTGCATGAGATCAATCGGCTGGTGAAGGACAACTTCCTGGAGGAAGTGACACGGAGCAAGCAAGAGGTGGAGTCTTGAAGGAGAGGCTGCAGCAGTGTGAGCAGAGATGGAGAGACAGAGAGGGGGAGAGGAAGAGGAGGGAAGTTGAAGAGAAAGAGCAGAGTGGGGTGTGTAGGAGATGTGGTTGTGCTGGAGACAATGAGGAGATAGAAGAGGCACTGTCAGGTGAGTGAGGAGAGATGCACACACCCACACGATATAGGATCTATAACTTTGTTCTGTTCCATCCTCAGGAGAAGAGGAAGGTTGTGTTATCAAACAGGAGATGTTCCAGCCAGGTGGACCCAGTGCTTTCCCAGAGATAGAGGGTCCACAGGAAATGGCCACAACCAGCTCTTTGTCTCTGAAAGGATGGAAGAGACAAAGGCCCAAGTGGTCCATATCAAAGAAGAGCTCAATGACTGGGGGGACTTGGTTTCCCAGATGATCACATCCACAGTTTCCCCCATAATCAGCCTGAGTCGTCTACAGAGATTGAGCTCACATCATGGGGGATAGACCAGGGAGCCTCTTCCTCCATTACCATTGGCCAGGAAGAAGCAAGACCTTCTCCCAAGGTTAGTTATACCCACCCAGGGGACAGAGCATGCTGTGGGGGCCCTCGAGACCAGCCCCTATGGCCTGATGATCAACACAACGGCACATCTGAGGGTCAAACCCTTCAGCTGTCCACACTGTGGGAAGAGCTTCCCTCAGCTCCGAAACCTGAAAGACCACCAGAAGTACCACCACACAGGGAAGAAGGCCTTCACCTGCTCCCAGTGTGGTAAGGGTTTTGTGTACATGTCCCACTTCAGGGTACACATGCAGTGCCACACGGGGAACAGGCCATTCAGCTGCTCTCAGTGTGGGAAGAGCTTCAGCCTTCAGAGTGGCTTGATGAAACACATGGGCATTCACACTGTAGAGAGAGACCTTACCACTGCACGGACTGTGGTAACAGATTCAATTCTAGAGCGGACCTGAAAAGACATGAACAGATAGATTCATGCAGCAAGGTAGACCTTTGAGATGAAGCAGGTTGATTTAGAAAATCAGAGGAAATAACTGCCCACGTGTACTATGTTCAATGTATCTATTAGTTGCTGATTCATTTAATGTTGAGAGGTATAAAACTCTTTATGAATAAATTATTCTCATCCTTTCTTAATAAATGATTGGTCACACAGTGTTATTTGTTACATACACACACAGATATCTTAAAAGTAAAAGAGTAATAAGCAAGTAGCCTTGTCTGAGCCCGAATGGCCCATAGAGTAACTTACTCTGGCAAGTAAATACATTTGGAACTGTGCTTTAGACAGAGATTCTAACATGAAAGAAATATGTACCAGATCTGTGCAATCGCATTGGCAGTATGATCACCTCTGTGTCACAGATCAGGGGGTGCGGAACCCAACCAGTCTAGTTAGTTAGCTATTAGTTTAGCTATAATGATTAATTTATGCTATAATATACAGTAGTGATGGGGAAACGAAGCTTCATGAAGCATTGAGCATTTCAAGTCAAATCAAACTTTGTCACATGCGCCAAATACAACAAGTGTAGACCTTACAGTGAAATTCTTACTTACCAGCCCTTAACCAACAGTGCAGTTCAAGAAGAGATAAGAAAATATTTACCATATAAACTAAAGTAAACAATTATAAAAAGTAACACAATAGCAAGTAACACAATAATATAACAATATCGAGGCTATATACAAGAGGTACCGGTACCGAGTCAATGTACGTGGGTACAGGTTAGTTTAGGTCATTTGTACATGTAGGTAGGGGTGAAGTGACTATGCATAGATAATAAACCACGAGTAGCAGCAGTGTACAAAACAAATGGGGGGGGGGGGGGGGGGGGGGGGTAGGTCAATGTAATAGTCCAGTGGCCATTTGATTAATTGTTCTTATGGCTTGAGGGTAGAAGCTGTTAAGGAGCCTTTTGGTCCTAGACTTGGCGCTCCGGTACCGCTTGTTATGCGGTAGCATAGAAAAAAGTCTATGACTTGGGTGACTGGAGTCTGACAATTTTATGGGCTTTCCTCTGACACCGCCTATTATATAGGTCCTGGATGGCAGGAAGCTTGGCCCCAGTGATGTACTGGGCCATACGCACTACCCTCTGTAGGGCCTTACGGTCAGATGCCAAGCAGTTGCCATACCAGGCGGTGATGCACCTGGTCAGGATGCTCTCGAATGTGCAGCTGTAGAACTTTTTGAGGATCTGGGGGCCCATGCCAAATCTTTTCAGTCCCCCGAGGGGGAAAAGGTTTTGCCGTGCCCTCTTCACGACTGTCTTGGTGTGTTTGGACAATGATAGTTCGTTGGTGATGTGGACACCAAGGGACTTGAAACTCTCGACCCGCTCCTCTACAGCCCCGTTGATGTTAATGGGGGCCTGTTCGGCCTGCCTTTTACTGTAGTCCACAATCAGCTCCTTTGTCTTGCTCACATTGATGGAGAGGTTGTTGTCCTGGCACCACACTGCCAATTCTCTGACCTCCTCCCTATAGGCTGTCTCATCGTTGTCAGGGATCACTGTTGTGTCATCAGCAAACTTAATTATGGTGTTGGAGTTGTGTTTGGCCACGCAGTCATGGGTGAACAAGGAGTACAGGAGGGGACTAAGTACACACCCCTGAGGGGCCCCAGTGCTGAAGAACATGTTGTTACCTAACCTTACCACCTGGGGGCTGCCCATCAGGAAGTCCAGGATCCAGTAGCTTAGTGATTTGCTTCGTGGGCACTATGGTGTTGAACGCTGAGCTGTAGTCAATGATCAGCATTCTCACATAGGTGTTCCTTTTGTCCTGGTGGGAAAGGGCAGTGTGGAGTGCAATGATATTTCCAGCCGATTGTGTCGAGTATATAGGTTCATTACTCTAGGCTTTGATCAACACGTTGTACACTAGTGGCACCTGCTGGTCAAAATAATTCAGAACAGCCAAATTACAGTTGACGTCGCGCACGTCGCAGCGCGTGCTCAGGGAAGCCACAGAAAATCTTTGGGTGGCCTTTTTGGCTCGAAACCAATGGCAAAACTATTACGTGGTTGTTCGACAAAACGAAGCTTCGGGCGTCATTGATCACGTGCTTCTGACAAAGCGACACAAGCAACAGCACACTGCTTCGAAATAAACTGCTTAACGATTTCTACGCATGCCTCGGAGTTCCGGTATAAAACGTGACATCTTAAAAAAATACAGTTGCTACCTTTCTCTTTTACCTCTTTGTGCAGTTCTAAGAGACATAGCTACGATGTTTGTAACTAGTTGATGGGTTTTAGCACAACAAAAAAACACGTTTGGAAAGTGGTAAGTATATATTTTTTGAGTCAAATGGTCAGAAAGCTGCTACACAACCCCGTGTTACTATCAATAGCTGTTTAGCTGTTAGCAACGCGGGTGTATTTACATATTTAGCCTTGCTATCTACACTATCGGGTTGCACAACAACCGTCCGTGGGAAGCCAGGAGTTAAATAGAATTCCAGTTAAACGTACTGTGGAGGTGGGCAGGATGGTTAGTCATTAAGACGGGGGAATTTGAGACATATCTAAAGGAACCTATTATTAAATATACTTCCAAAACGTGGGTCTTCCTCTCTGCCTAACCTTACCTCATGTCAAAATAAAATTACCCCACAAGTTACTATTTATTTATCCACATATGTCGCAGGTGCAGAACTTTTATTTTGACATGAGGGAATGGGTCTACAACAGACCTACGTTTGGAAAGTCTGTTTAATAGGACGATCCTTGACGTTTTGTCACAACACGCGTTGCCAAAAGCATCTACTAGCTAGAAAACTTGAAATGCATTATTTGGTATACCTAGCCACAGCCAAAAGCGATGTACAGTGCATTCGGAAAGTAATCAGACCCCTTGACTTTTTCTAAATTTTGTTATGTTACAGCTTTATTCTCAAATTGATTCAATTGTTTTCCTGCCTCAATCTACACACAATACCTCATAATGACAAGGCAAACATATTTTTTAGGAATGTTTGCAAATGTATTAAAAATAACTGAAATATCACATTTGTGCCTCGGAGCTCTACGGACAATTCCTTCAACCTCATGGCTTGGTTTTTGTTCTGACATGCACTGTCAACTGAGGGACCTTATATAGACAGGTGTGTGCCTTTCCAAATTATGTACAATCAATTGAATTTAACCCAGGGGGACTCAAATCAAGTTGTAGAAACATCTCAAGGATGATCAATGGGAACAGGATGCACCTGATCTCAATTTCGAGTCCCATAGCAAAGGGTCTGAATACTTATGTAAATAAGGTATTTATATATATTTTTTATTTGCAACAATTTCGAAAAATACGTTTTTCGCTTTGTCATTATGGGGTATTGTGTAAAGCACTGTAAGTAAGGGTTTATTAATTGTTTGTTACAAGTATGTTTCTGGGCTAAATCATTGGTAGGTGAGCTTGCTATTACTGACAAGGTATTAGAGCCACATTAAGACCACATTTGGTGTATTTGACAGCTTGCCTCTGTTTCCAGGAGGAAGATCCCTCACTCTCTGGACACTGGTGTGATCTGGAGGAGGCTAAATCCCAGTCTTTCCCTTGTAGTGAAACAAACTGGGAAACAAGGAGGGCAGCTCATCCATAGAAGACTGGCTGTGAACTTTGGGACTGGTATTGGATTTTCCAGTGTTGCAACTATGTCAGAGGCCATCCTCACCTTCCAGTACCAGCTCAATGGAGTCATGGAAACGGTCCTCAAAACCGCTGTGCATGAGATAACTCGGCTGGTGAAGGACAACTTCCTGGAAGAAGTGACAGGTGGCAAGCAGGAATTGGAAATCTTGAAGGAGAGGCTGCAGCAGTGTGAGCAGAGATGGAGGGATGGAGAGGAGGAGCGGCAGAGGAGGGAAGTTGAAGAGAAAGAGCAAAGAAAGAAGAGGGAAGAGACAGAGCAGAGGGGGGTGTGTAGGAGATGTGGTTGTGCTGGAAACACTGAGGAGAGAGAAGAGAGACTGTTAGGTGAGATCCACGCACACGCACACGCACACACACAATATAGAATCTCTGACTGTGTTTGGTTCTGTCCTCAGGAGCAGAGAAAGGTTTTGATATCAAACCGGAGATGTTCCAGCCAGATGGACCCAGCACGGGAGAAGGTCCACAGGATACAGCCACGCCTGGCTCTTCCTGTGTCTCTGAGAGGATGGTAGAGAGGGAGGACCATGTGGTCCATATCAAAGAGGAGCCCGATGACTGGGGGGACTTGGTAAACCAGATGGTCACATCCACAGATTCCCCCATAATGAGCCTGAGTCGTCTGCAGAGATTGAGCTCAAATCCTGGGGCATGGACCAGTGAGCCTCAGCCTCCACTCCCAGCATCATGGGCCAGTGATCCTCAGCCTCTAGCACCATGGTCCAGGGAACCTCTGCCTCTAGCACCTCTGGCCAGGGAGCCTCCACCATGGACCAGGAAGGAGCAGCACTTACTCCCAAGGTCAGTGATACCCAACCAGGGGACAGAGCATGCTGTGGGGGCCCTCGAGACCTGTCCCAACGGCCTGAGCATCAACACAACGGCACAGGTCAAACCCTACACCTGCCCACACTGTGGGAAGAGCTTCCCTCAGCTTCGAAACCTGAAAGACCACCAGAAATACCACCACACAGGGAAGAAGGCCTTCACCTGCTCACAGTGTGGTAAGGGTTTTGTGTACATGTGCCACCTCAGGGTACACATGCAGTGCCACACAGGGGAGAGGCCGTTCAGCTGCTCTCAGTGTGGGAAGAGCTTCAGCCTTCAGAGCGGCTTGAAGAGACACAGGGTCATTCACACTGCAGAGAGGCCTTACCACTGCACGGACTGTGGGAACAGATTCTATTCTAGATCGGACCTGAAAAGACATGAACAAATACAGTGCAAGGTAGACCTTTGAGGTGGAGCAGGTTAATTTGGAAAATTAGAGGGGGGAATAACTGCCCATGTGTACTATGTTCAATGTATTGTTGCTGATGCATTTTAATGTTGACAGGAATAAAACACTATATAGAAATTATTCTCATTATTCTCATCCTTTCTTAACAATATCGTTAACTGTTACACACAAAGACATATCTTAAGTAAAAGAGTAATACGTTAGTGGCCTTGTCCAAATCAAAACGGCACATAACTTCCTCTGGCAAATAAATACATTTATGTTACTCTGACAGAGATTCCAACATTGAAGAAAAATATGTACCAATTCTGCGCAATTGCATTCGCAGTATGATCACCTCGATGTCACAGAGCAGAGGGACGGGCCCCAACCTCTCCAGTCTTGCCAAAGACAGAAGGGGTAACACGTCACAGGCGCTATAACGCTGAATCCTCCGTTTAGAACGTTTTCTCACCCCCAAATATGGTAGTGAGAGGAAGTATAGTTGCGGGTAGTGGGAGCTAGGTGAAACTGGTCTGATTTTCTAATCAATTAAACATCTTAACTGAATAAATTTTTCTGGTCCCAAAATTAAAATCTGTTACGAACACAGTGCACTAGGTTTTATAGACTTGACGCTTTGACAACATGCACTCGTTTTAAATAACTCAATGTAAGGTCGAATTGAGTTTGTGCACACGCGGACTTCACAGAGGACCGTTCCCTAACGGAAATATGGAAATAATGCTACAACGTGCCAATAGGATATCGCTAGCTCGTACATGCCTTCGCCCATCTCCTTGCTTGTTCTGCCCACTATGCTTCATCTGCTCACACTCTAAACGACACAGATTAACCGTCTTGGGTTAGTTATATCTTTGGTGTAGCCGTCTATCTAGTAGCTGCTAGCTTATTCCAGTAGCTAGCTAGCTACCTGTCTTTGATACTTATGTGTACAGTTCTAGGAGAGATAGGATATTTGTAACTAGCTGATTTTTATGACGAACAACAAATAACGTTTGGGAAGTGGTAAGAATATTTTGTGAAATGGACAGACATTCTGCAGTACTACAAATGTGTTATTAGCTGTAGCTAAAGCTAGCTAGCAAGTTTGATAAATGCATACACCTAACCACAAGTAAAAAGGGGTGTACGGGTTTATTAATTTGTTAGTTACGAGCATGTTTCTGCGCTAAATCATTGGTAAGTGAGCCTCCTATAACTGACAAGATATTTGAGGCACATCAAGACCACATTTGGTGTATTTGACAGCTTGCCCCTGTTTCTAGGAGGAAGAGATACCTGACTCTGGGCACTGTTGTCATCTGGAGGAGACTAAATCCAAGTCTTTCCATTATAGTGAACCAAACTGGGAAACAAGGGGGGCAGCTCATCCATAGAAGACTGGCTGTGAACTCTGGGACTGGTACCAATAAGGGAAGGGGGGGGGGGGGGTTCCAGTGTTGATGTTGTTGCAGTTATGTCAGAGGCCATTCTCACCTTCCAGTACCAGCTCAATGGAGTCATGGAAACAGTCCTCAAAACCGCTGTGCATGAGATCACTCGGCTGGTGAAGGACAGCTTCCTGAAGGAAGTGACCGGGAGCAAGCGGGAAGTGGAAATCTTGAAGGAGAGGCTGCAGCAGTGTGAGCAGAGATGGAGGGACGGAGAGGAGGAGAGGAAGAGGAGGGAAGTTGAAGAGAGAGAGCAGAAAAAGAAGAGGGAAGAGAGAGCGCAGACAGGGATGTGTAGGAGCTGTGGTTGTGCTGGAGACACTGAGGAGAGGGAAGAGGCTCTGTTAGGTGAGTGAGGAGATATATATATATATATATATATATATATATATACACACACACACACACAGTCTGATTAATCAGGCTGTAATGCACAATTAATTGGTATATACAGCCTGAAACGTATACCTGCAAAATTGTGTACATTTTCCTTACAAGCCAGAATATGAATAAAATGTCATTTAAACGTACTCAAATTAAAATCAAATGCTATTCATCACATGCTTCGTAAACAACAGGTGTGTGTGTGGACTAACAGTGAAATGCTTCCAAATCGTTCCCAACAGTGCAGAGAGAAATACCATTTGGAAATATTAAAAAAGTCCCACGTAATAATAGATAAACAATGAGTAACGATAACTTGGCTATAAACAAGGGGTACTAGTACTGAGTTAATGTGCAGGGGTATGAGGTAATAACTTGGCTATATACACAGGGTACTGAGTCAATGTGCAGGGGTATGAGGTAATAACTTTGCTATATACATGGGGTACCAGTACCGAGTCGATGTGCAGGGGTACGAGGTATTTCAGGTAGATATGTACATATAACTAGGAATAAACTGACAGACCATCAACAGTTTCAGCAGCATATATGATGAGTCAGAATATTCAGTGTAAATAGAGATTTACCATTCAAATAAATTATTACCATTATGTTGTTTGTAGTTAGATTGGTTGGAAGTCAAATTGATTGTATAATTGATTCAATTAATGCAAACATGGCTCTAAAAAAAAATGGACGTAAAAATGTTCTAATATAATAATGATATTGAACAAAAAAATGCCCAACAGATAAACTCAGCTACTGCTCTGTCTGGATCAAGTGCCATTCTGTGACTTAGGCTAATATGCCTTTTTTTTGTGGTATTGAGTATTGTGATACTCAACCTGGTATCGAAGTCAAAATTCTGGTATCGTGACAACACTAATCCAGATAGCAAAATAGTTACCCAATAGCTACCTAACTCTTTAGCAGTCTTAAGGCTTGGGTGGGTAGAAGCTGTTCAGGGTCCTGTTGGTTCCAGACTTTGTGCATCGGTATCACTTGCCATGTGGTAGCAGAGAGAACAGTCTATGATTTAGGTGGCTGGAGTCTTTGACCAGTTTTAGGGCCTTCCTCTGACACTGCCTGGTAAAGAGGTCTTGGAGGGCAGGGAGCTTGGCCCCAGTGATCGAGCTGCTTGACACGGTTGTGGTAGGCATGATCACCGACGACGATAAGACAGCCTATAGGGAGGAGGTCAGATATCTGGCAGTGTAGTGCCATTACAACAACCTCTCCCTCAATCTGAGCAAGACAAAGGAGCTATAGGAAACGGAGGGCCGAGCAAGCCCCCATTCACATCGACGGGGCTGTTGTGTAGCGGGTTGAGAGCTTCAAGGTCCTCAGTGCCCACATCACTAAGGATCTATCATGGTCCAAACCACAGGAGGTTGGTGGCACCTTAATTGGGGAGGATGGGCTCGTGGTAATGGCTGGGGTGGAATTAGAGGAATGGTATCAAATACATAAAACACATGGTTTCCATGTGTTTGATGCCATTCCATTTGCTTCGTTCCGGCCATTATTATGAGCCGTCCTTCCCTCAGCAGCCTCCACTGGTCCAAACACACCAACACAGTCGTGAAGAGGGAACAACAATGCCTATTCCCCCTCAGGAGGCTGAAAAGATTTGGCATGGGCCCTCAGATCCTCAAAAAGATCTACAGCTGCGCCATTAAGAGCATCTTGACTGGCTGCATCACCACTTGGTATGGCAACTGCTTGGCATTCGACTGCAAGGCGCTACAGAGGGTAGTGCGTACAGCCCAGTACATCACTTGGGCTGAGCTCCCTTCCAGTCAGGACCTTTATACCAGATGATGTCAGAGGAAGGCCCTATGCTACCGCATGGAAAGCGGTACTTATTAACCAAGTCTTAGGGCTGGGCAATATGGACAAAATATTATATCACAGTATTTTTTTTTTAATTGGACGGTATTTGACGGTATTTTTAGTTTTTGAATAATACAAGTTCTACATTTGCTTTATGAGTAGTGAGTGATCCTAGGGTGGCAACACATCCATTCTAAGTGATTTCAATTAGTGTTTCTCCATTCTGATTGTTTTATGCTGTTCAATTCAACTTCACCCAAAACAAAGTTCAGCACTTATCATTTCTGCATTTCCTGCACTCAGTTGCAGTGGTGGAAAAAGTACCCAATTGTCATTCTTGAGTAAAAGTAAAGATGCGTTATTTGAAAATTACTCAAGTGAAAGTCACCCAGTAAAATACTACTTGAGTAAAAGTTTTAAAGTATTTGGTTTTAAAATATACTTAAGTATCAATAGTAAATGTAATTGATAAAATGTACTTAAGTATCAGAAGTAAAAGTATAAATAATTTCAAATTCCCTATGTTAAGCGAACCAGATGTTTCTTTACGGATAAAATGTTTATTTACGGATAGCCAGGGGCACACTCCAACACTCAGACATAATTTACAAACAAAGCATTTGTGTTTAGTGAGTCCTCCAGATCAGAGACAGTAGATGACCAGGGATGTTCTCTTGACAAGTGCGTGAATTGGACCATTTTCTGTCCTGCTAAGCATTCAAAATGTAAAGAGTACTTTTAGGTGTCAGGGAAAATGTATGGAGTAAAAAGTACAGTATTTTCTTTAGGAAGGAAGTGAAGTAAAAGTAAAAGTTGTCAAAAATAGTAAAGTACAGATACCAAAAAAAATTACTCAAGTAGTACTTGAAAGTATTTTTACTGAAGTACTTTACACCACTGCTCAAATGAGATCATTAACACTCTGCCACATAGGTCTGCACGATATGGGCAAATAATATAGGAATTATTTTTAACCAAATGTTGCAATTGCGATTTGACTTGCGAATTAGAGCAAAACTGTTGAAATCATGGAAATAGAATGACTATTCTAATTCTATAATTAGAATATATTAGTGGGCACTTTGAATACGGTGTTGTTTGAGATGAGAACGAATTAAAATGCCAGGGAGGAGTTATTGTGACAGGGTAGGAACTAAAGTTTTGGTAAGTGTTTCCTACGGGACCCTTTCAATTTTGGTTAGATTGCATGTTTTCTCTTAGTCTGTAGCTAATAAATTATTGCTTTGCATATTCCTCTTTGATTTAGAAGATACTGTTGCACAAACAACATGCTGATTTAGGTCTACACCATCACTGGTATTATCAGGCTGTATTAGCTAGCTACGTTTGCTCTTACTCAGTACATTTATTAGCTAGCTAGCTATTAGCGTCACAAGATTTAGGGCAACTTGCAAAGAAATTACAAACTAGCTGTTTGCTGATGGAAGAAGCACAAACCAATAGTGTCATTATAGAACGCTAGTGGATTTATATTAAGAAGCAAAGTGAAAACAGCATTGTTGTCATGAACATTGTTGCATGTGCTGCGTAGACCATGCAGACTGAACGTAAGTGTCTCGGGGTTGAGGAACATCAAATGCGCTCTGGGTGACGGGGCGTGGCTAGGTCTGTGTGGAAAGTGGCAGGGAGAGGAAGAGCGGAGAGAGATGACTCAAGTAGCGTAGTAAACTATAAAAATTGACATTACACATGGCGTATCACATTTAACAAACTAAACATTCAAATACTGGCATAGAAGGTAAAGTAAAAACCCAAACCGGTACCTGCATCAATACAGGTATATCATAAAATACGGTATACCGCCCCCCTCCCCACACACTTTTGACTCATCACATATGCTGCTGCTGGTACTGTTTACTATCTGTAATTTTATTCCTAGTTAAATGTACATATTTTCCATCTATTACCGTGTACCACTGCACATTGACTCTACCCTGTAGCCAAGTTATCATTACTCATTGTGTATCTATTATTTATTATTGCTTACATGCTTACATTGTTGTGTAAGCATTTCACTGTTAGAACACACCTGTTGTTCACGAAGCATGTGACAAATACAATTTTATTTGATTTCAGTACAGGTGGGGAAGCACACACCCCTGAGGGGCCCCCGTATTGAGGGTCAGCGTGGCGGACGTGTTGTTGCCTACGCTTACCGCCTGGGGGTGGCCCGTCAGGAAGTCCAGGATCCGGTTGCAGAGGGATGTGTTCAGTCCCAGGGTCCTTAGCTTAGTGATGGGCTTGGAGGGCACTATGGTGTTGAACGCTGCTCTGTAGTCAAGGAACAGCATTCTCACATAGGTGTTCCTTTTGTCCAAGTGGGAAAGGGCAGTGTGGAGTGCAATAGAGATTGTGTCATCTGTGGGTCTGTTGGGGCGGTATGCGAATTGGAGTGGGTCCAGGGTGTCTGGGATGATGGTGTTGATGTGAACCATGACCAGCCTTTCAGAGCATTTCATGGCTACAGATGTGAGTGCTACGGGGCGATAGTCATTTAGACCTTGGCGTTCTTGGGCACAGGGACTATGGTGATCTGCTTAAAACATGTAGGTATTACAGACTGGGTCTGGGAGAGGTTGAAAATGTCAGTGAAGACACTTGCCAGCGGGTCAACGCATGCTCCGAGTACGCGTCCTCGTACTCCGTCTGGCCCTGCGGCCTTGTGAATGTTAACCTGTTTAAAGGTCTTACTCACATCGGCTACGGAGAGCGTGATCACACAGTTGTCCGGAACAGCTGGTGCCCTCATGCATGGATCAGTGTTGCTTGCCTTGTAGCGACCATTGAAGGCATTTAGCTCCTGGTAGGCTTGTGTCACTGGGCAGCTTGCAGCTGGGTTTCCCTTTGTAATCCGTAATAGTTTGCCAGCCCTGCCACATCCGATGCGCATCAGAGCCGGTGTAGTAGGATTCGATCTTAGTCCTGTATTGGCGCTTTGCCTGTTTTGATGGTTCATCGGGGGGAATACTGGTTTCTGTGCGGTTTGTCCTTCAGCTGCTCAAAATTTGAGACAAAATATCCACAGAAAAGTATTGTTTACCCGACTTTAAAGAGCCGGTAGGTATATGGTTTGGTTCGGCACAGAGGTAAAGTTATTTTTATTGGTATAAAATGTTTATATTCTGAATCGGGAGGATGGAGAACAATCCACTTTTTTAAATTTAAGTAAGATTTTTTTTCATTGTCATGGCATGCTTGGTTCAGTAGCTATTGATGAGAGAACCGAATATCAAATATAAAACTGACTTTACTTCGGTGTTGAACTGAACCATATACCTACCAACTCTTTAAAAAATTTAGAAAACAGTACTTAACTGTGGATATTTTGTCTCAAATTTTGAGCAGCTGAAGGACAAACCACACAGACAACCGCTAGAGTTTAAATGTAATTGTATTCACTATTCTGGCTTTTAAGGAACATTTTACAGAGTTTTGCAGGCATTAGTTTCAGGCTGTATATACCAATTAATTGTGTATTACAGCCTGATTAATCAGACTAACACACACACACACCTGATATAGGATCTATAACTTATTTCTGTTCTATCCTCAGGAGCAGAGGAAGGTTGTGTTATCAAACAGGAGATGTTCCAGTCAGGTGGACACAGCGCTCTTCCAGAGAGAGAGGGTCCACAGGAAATGGCCACACCTAGCTCTTTCTGTGTCTCTGAAAGGATGGACGAGAGTGAGGCCCATGTGGTCCATATCAAAGAAGAGCCCAATGACTGGGAGGATCTGGTTACCCAGATGGTCACATCCACAGATGCCTCCATAGTGAGCCTGAGTCGTCTGCAGAGATTGAGCTCACATGCTGGGGCTTGGACCAGTGAGCCTCAGCCTCCACCTCCACTCCCAGCACCATGGGCCAGTGAGCCTTTTCCTCCAGCACCATGGGGCAGTGAGCCTCCACCTCTACCTCCAGCACCATTGGCCAGGGAGCCTCCACTACCTCCCACACCATGGATCATGAAGGAGCAGCTCCTACTTTCAAGGTCAGTGATACCCACCCAGGGGACAGCGCATGCTGTGGGGGCCCTCGAAAGCATCAACACAACGGCACAGCTGAGGGTCAAACCCTTCAGCTGTCCACACTGTGGGAAGAGCTTCCCTCAGCTCCGAAACCTGAAAGACCACCAGAAGTACCACCACACAGGGAAGAAGGCCTTCACCTGCTCCCAGTGCGGTATGGGCTTTGTGTACATGTGCCACTTCAGGGTACACATGCAGCGCCACATGAG
This sequence comes from Salvelinus namaycush, assembly GCF_016432855.1. Lineage (NCBI taxonomy): Eukaryota > Metazoa > Chordata > Actinopteri > Salmoniformes > Salmonidae > Salvelinus > Salvelinus namaycush. The sequence continues at coordinate 17,776,413 of NC_052323.1, read as the reverse complement.
GGAGAGGGCATTCAGCTGCTCTCAGTGTGGGAAGAGCTTCAGCCTTCAGAGCGGCTTGGAGAAACACAGGGTCCTTCACACTGCAGAGAGGCCTTACAACTGCACGGACTGTGGGAACAGATTCTATTCTAGAGCTGACCTGAAAATACATGAACAGATTCATGCAGCAAGGTAGACCTTTGAGATGAAGCAGGTTGATTTAGAAAATCAGAGGGGGGGAAATAACTGCCAACGTGTACTATGTTCAATGTATCTATAGTTGCTGATTCATTTAATGTTGAGAGGAATAAAACTTTGTAAATAAGTTATTCTCATCCTTTCTTAAATTGTTGGTCAAACGGTGTAACTGTGACACACACACACACACACACACACACACACGCATCTTAAAAGTAAAATGGTCAAATGTAAGTAGCCTTGTCCAAACCACAATGGCCCACAGAGTAACAGATATCTTCCTCGGGGAAATAAATACATTTGACAGAGATTCTCTCCTCAAAGAAAAAGATTTATGAGTTCCCGCACATTCGCAGTATGATCACCTCGATGTCACAGACCTGTACGAGCATTTGTGCCGAATACATTACATTGTTACAGGTGTCAAGCTTATGGGCATGTGGCAGCAGTGTGTAGGAGGGAGGTTAATTGCAGGGGTGCCCACGGGGCTTGGCATCAGAAATGTTCAGCGCGAGAGAAGCAGGTTGAGGTTTCCAGGGTTAGAGTAGTGCAGAAATAGTTGTATGCTGAGGCAGTGAAGGAAGTAGAGGAAAATCGGTCAAGGGGGAGAGATCCTGAGAGAAGTGGTGTGAGTTGTAGATATGTACCAGTACAAGTGATATATGTTTCAGTAAGATTGGATTTTTAGAATTTATAGCAATGGTTATCAACTGTACTGCAGGGATGGAACGTAAGTCGCAGACAATTGAGGTTGTGGTGGCAGCTGCAGAGAAGTATTTGGATGTGCGAGACTTGACATCAGAAGAGTTACAGGGTGTGCTAAGTGGCGGTGTCCCATTCTTTCAGGTTGTTGGCCCGAGGTAGGACTAAATAAATTTAAATAGTGGAGTAGGGTGGTGTTATTTATTTTAATTTTTTGTGAGTGTAGTGTTAGATGGTTGGGTATTTGTTTATTTTGTTCAAGCAAAGTATAGGGGGTTGTACTCCAGTCTAGTAGGTCGCGGTAATGCAACATTTATTGGATGCCAACCGCCGTTAAACCTCATCGAAGAAGAAGAGACCCTGAGGGATGACTGCTCTGAGAGATGACGTCGCAGCTGGACCCTATTGGAATCTCGTGCCAGTGCTCAGGTACACATCGGAATCTTATTGGATATGGAACATCGCGAGGGTTGGCCGAGAGGCGAGGTCCAGTCGGAAAAATGTTGGTGTGGTAGCTAATTCGAGCATTTGCACTACAGCGGACAGTTCTAACAAAAGTAAATATTGTTTATATTGCATGCTCCATACGTTGAAGATATACACCAAAATACGTCGACGACCAAGCCAACGGAGTCAGTTGTTTTAGAGACCGCTGTTTTAGCAGGTTCGTGCTGACCGACTGACTGCCATCAATGTGTCTGCCATCAATGTCTCTTGACATGTTTACGTTTTCGCGCGCGGACCCCCAGCTAGCTCACTAGCTAGCAATGCACGTTCACTGCATGTTGTGTTGGACTTGCTCGCCTGTAAGCAATGCACACATCTTTGCAAATGACAACATTAGAAACAGTATAACGTGCATGTATATACGTTTATAGAGTTATCTATGTGACACAAGACATGTTAAACTCGCTTGTGCTAGTCCACAGTGTCTTCATCTCGGGTCGTGTAACGTTACTACATCGCCATAAATCCGGATATATCCGTTTTTTTTAAAGTTAAATAATTAAGGTATTTGAGGTATAAATGTTATGTTGATGACAAAGTGTTAACAAAAGCATCGTATTAAAGCTGCACCTTCTGCAATACCTCTTTGATCACTCCCTAATCAGCATCGTTTCTTTAGTTTGAAAACAATCCCAGCAGTATTTTCTTCAGTTTAAAGTTAGAATCTTTACATTTTTTATGTGGTCAAATATGCCCAAAAAATTCCTGATCTTGAATACAGCGTTAGTCTACTGTACTGTTGTCCTGTTTAACCTCCTGATGTTTACATGATTCGTCTTGATTGACAGCTGAGCTTCCAACTCTAGAACCTGGGTGATGTCACACAAACCTGAGCCAGGGAGATTAAAGATGTCGGAGAAGGTGCAGAACACCTTCAGGTTGCAGCTGTCCTCCGTCATGGACTCCCTGCTCACTGCAGCCGTGTGTGAGATCTCCAAGATCTTTGAGGGCAGTCTGAGTGAGCAGCAGGCAGAGCTGACGCAGAGTGTAGAGGAGATCTCAGCATTGAACGGGAAGCTGAGGCTGGCAGAGATGAGGTTGAAGGAGGGTGGAAAAATAAAGGATTTGGATGGTACGGCTGCCAACACCTCTGAGCAAACAGTCACTAACGTGACGACAATTGCTGAGATAGAAGAAGAAGGTAACTTGATATTGCGTAGACAAATAGCAACATACAATTTCAGGTCTTGATAACTGTGTAGACATGATATGCATTTTTTCCCCTCCCAGTTGGTGTCAGCTGAGCTTTATTTTTCTGTGTCATTACATTTCTATCTTTGGGTTTCTATGCAGTACCCGATTGGTGTGAGCCCCTTCAGTCAGAAGATTCTCTAATTCCACCCTCGAAGATCAAAAAGGAAAATGAATGGCCATGGGTGGACCTGCGACCACTGAGTGTGTCTCTATGGCGCATCCCTAACATCAAACAAGAGGTCAGTGACCGGTCCGGTGTGGGAAACCTGAATCAATAAACAGACAGTCATAGTGCACACCCAAATGTAGCACACGGCTGAACAAAAAAATGTCTTCTGTTAATTAGGTTAAAGGGTAACTCTCAACCCCAATTACAGCCTTTGCCCAACACATTCACATTTTCAAAAAATGCATTCAGGTTGGGGGAATTGGGGTGGGTAAACGTAGTTGTACCTGATCCAAACACTTTCTCATTAAAGCATATTTACCAGATGTCCACTGGCATGCTCTGATAATAAAATGATGTGCATCACAGAAATATGGCTCTGGACAGTTAGCTCACAGTGGTAAGGTGCTGAGTTTCTGACATCTACTTACAACCTTGCGGTGTAAGTTTGAATCCCCATGAAATGTGGCCTCACATTTATTGCGTTATTGTATTGGGAAGAAAGGTGCAATCATAACCTTGAAAATTAAGATTAGGGGCTCAATCCAACCAGCATTGCAGTATTTACGCAGTAGCTCTTTTTCCAATGGTCAAATTAACTCACAGATTGGTCTTGGGTATTGTATGAAAACCTACAATGACTACAAGGGCGACTCTTCTCACAAGAATGCTTTTCAGAATTAGAAGTGTGTGGGCACGGGATGAATATTGTAAATGAAGTATTTAAAAAAATATATTTATCTGCCCCATGTGGGATTAAAACTCACAATGCGCCACCATTCTGTCATAGCAGTTGGGAAAAAATACAACAAGTTGAGATGATCACCATTGTCATCTATTTCTCGTTACGATGGATGTAGCTACGAATATAAACGTATAATCCAATTTGCCTACATGTTTTTTTCTTCTTCATAGAAGCTCATAGATGTGTATGAGACAGTAAGCAAAAAGGTTGAATTTGGTCAAATGTGGAAATATGCTTTAGTGCCTTTGCAATTTTGTGTAAAGTCAGAGGTCTAGTCAAGGAAGCATAACGCAAACTATATTGGCACACTCCACTTACCAAGACCATTACCAAATAAGGTGCGTTGTCACCTGCCTTTATAGCAAGCCTTGACGTGGTACCACCCAGAATATTTAGAAGGGAGTGTATTTCATACCGAACCCTTCCCTTGAGATGATGTGGTACCACCCAGCATATCTAGAAGGGAGTGTATTTCATACCGAACCCCTCCCTTGAGATGATGTGGTACCACCCAGCATATCTAGAAGGGAGTACATTTCAAACCGAACCCGTCCCTTGAGATGAACCTTCTTAAGGCCCCTCTACATCAGAGTTGAACTGCGAGGGGCAAAAAGAGCTAGGTTTGCTACCAAAACACCTAAATATATCACTTTTGCAACGAACTGTCTAAATAAATTGACGTTTCACTATAACAAAGCCTAAAACATCTGGATTTCCATGATTTTATATTTTTTATCATCAAAGTCACTCTTTAAATGTCTGCTTTAGTAGTACTTTGGTGGCGTTTTTGGTTGTGAGCATATTCATTATGAGTGTGTTTTAGCAGGCTGAAGATTTTGATAACCACTTGCTGACAGCCCTAGCCAGGAGTCCTCCACGAAAAGGTAAGAGTAAATCATCCTTGCCCCTCGTAATTGTAATTCAGCTCCTGGTGCAGGACATCATTACTGATCCCGCTCTTTCCGCTCCTCTCTCCTCCAGGGTCGGCTGCGGAGCGGTTGTTAAACAGACGGTTAAAAGACATACCTGAACTGAGCGCGGCCGGGTCAGGGTATGGTTGTGGTTCAGTGGGGCGGGGGCTGAGGAAGACCCATGGTAGTCTGTTGTGCACATTCAAACAAGAAAATCCGGAACCCCAGAGCAGTGTCTTATTAGACAAGAATGTCTTGAGGCACAGCACAAGACAAGGAAAAGATTGTGACTTACAAAGCAAACACAGAGAGGGGACACATGGGAAAACGAGTGACATAGTGAAAAAGAAGGTAGGAAGGAGAAGAAAGCATTTAAAAATGGAACCTAATGCAGAGGAAGAAGCAACAACCAGTGGAACTGACAAGAGTTTCTGCTGCAAATACTGTGGGAAGGGCTTTCACAGAGAGTTTGGCCTTTCTGTGCACATGAGGTCTCATAACAAGGGGACATACAAATGTCCTAAGTGTCCCAAAAAGTTTCCGTATCCAAGTGCACTCCGTGTGCACACATTGAACAGCCACGGCAAAACAGAAAAGAACAAACCTTGCTCTAACGTTAAAGAAAAGTCGAACTCTATCAACCACAAAGTGAAATCCCTCTCCCCCAGCAGAACAAAGCCTACTTCCCCCAACAACAAACCTCTTTCTTCCAGCAAGGCCAAACCTCTACCACCCAAAGACAAACCTACCTCCCCCAACAACAAAGATGGCTCCCCTAAAGGCAGCACACATCCACAACTTTATTCTTGTCACGTTTGCCATAAGGAGTACACTTCTGCAAGTTCCCTGCAGGTCCACGAACGCATTCACACAGGTGAGAGACCGTACCCTTGTAACCAGTGTGGGCAGAGGTTCCGTGTAAAGCAGTTCCTGATATTACATTTGCGTAAAGCCCATGCGGATGTGTACGGGGGTGAGGAGAGCAGCAGATACCTCTCCTGGACTGCACCAGTGGAGGATCCCATTGCTAACGGTGCTGAGCAGCAGCCTGCCATTAAGTCAAAGAGCAAAGACGATCGACGTGCAAAGGCAAACAGCAAACGGAAGCAAATGACAGAAACAGACGGCCTGTTTCAATGCACAGTGTGTAAAAAGCTGCTAAGTTCACAGATGAGCCTCGTTCAACACTTCCGCATCCACACAGGTGAGAAACCGCTCAGCTGCGAAGAGTGCGGCAAGAAATTCCGCTGTCACCCCATCTTGATCAGCCACAGGAGGTCCGCCCACCCGGGGAAGAAGTACCAATGCCTCAGGTGTGTCCAGCAATTTGAGACCATGGCCGAACGTAAGAGACATCTGCTACAAGTCCACCAATTCAAGAAACCCAACCCGCGGTCCTGCTGTCCTCGCTGTAACAGGACTTTCCACAACAGTAACTCCCTGAGGATCCACTATGAAACTGTCCATGCCTGAGTCTGTCCACACATGGCTCGGCCTAGTCAAGTTGGAGTGTTCAGCAGGACCGGGATCAATTACATTCAGGAAGTCAGATTGTTACGTCCATTTGAAGTTACATTTGTGATTTGAAAAGTGCTGTTTATTTTCAATTAGTCTTTTTGTAATCATTGACTGGCTGAGTGAAAAGGGAATTGACCCCAACCCTGGTGGCCAGTGAATTTACATGATGCTGAGAGAGGATGCTAAAAGAGCAAAAACTTGTGATTTGGTGGTCAATGTTTGTGATATGGTGCTTAATATGGGTATCACTGATCAAACTGTGATATGGGGTTGCAGGATCACATTTTTTTTTAAAGTCAGTGCCAGACCGGTTTATGGCATTTTTGATTTCAACGTCTTGGAGCCATGTTTTTAGTTTTATGTTTTTAGTTTCATGTAAACACGTCTCTATCATTTCTATGTTATTATGACAAATGTAACATGTTCGTTGTACAGTACATTCTCTATGTTGTAAAGAAAAGCCCAGGGAATATACACTGCTCAAAAAAATAAAGGGAACACTTAAACAACACAATGTAACTCCAAGTCAATCACACTTCTGTGAAATCAAACTGTCCACTTAGGAAGCAACACTGATTGACAATAAATTTCACAAGCTGTTGTGCAAATGGAATAGACAAAAGGTGGAAATTATAGGCAATTAGCAAGACACCCCAATAAAGGAGTGGTTCTGCAGGTGGTGACCACAGACCACTTCTCAGTTCCTATGCTTCCTGGCTGATGTTTTGGTCACTTTTGAATGCTGGCGGTGCTTTCACTCTAGTGGTAGCATGAGACGAAGTCTACAACCCACACAAGTGGCTCAGGTAGTGCAGCTCATCCAGGATGGCACATCAATGCGAGCTGTGGCAAGAAGGTTTGCTGTGTCTGTCAGCGTAGTGTCCAGAGCATGGAGGCGCTACCAGGAGACAGGCCAGTACATCAGGAGACGTGGAGGAGGACGTAGGAGGGCAACAACCCAGCAGCAGGACCGCTACCTCCGCCTTTGTGCAAGGAGGAGCACTGCCAGAGCCCTGCAAAATGACCTCCAGCAGGCCACAAATGTGCATGTGTCTGCTCAAACGGTCAGAAATAGACTCCATGAGGGTGGTATGAGGGCCCGACGTCCACAGGTGGGGGTGCTTACAGCCCAACACCGTGCAGGACGTTTGGCATTTGCCAGAGAACACCAAGATTGGCAAATTCGCCACTGGCGCCCTGTGCTCTTCACAGATGAAAGCAGGTTCACACTGAGCACATGTGACAGACGTGACAGAGTCTGGAGACGCCGTGGAGAACGTTCTGCTGCCTGCAACATCCTCCAGCATGACCGGTTTGGCGGTGGGTCAGTCATGGTGTGGGGTGGCATTTCTTTGTGGGGCCGCACAGCCCTCCATGTGCTCGCCAGAGGTAGCCTGACTGCCATTAGGTACCGAGATGAGATCCTCAGACCCCTTGTGAGACCATATGCTGACACATGCACATTTGTGGCCTGCTGGAGGTCATTTTGCAGGGCTCTGGCAGTGCTCCTCCTTGCACAAAGGCGGTGGTAGCGGTCCTGCTGCTGGGTTGTTGCCCTCCTACGGCCTCCTCCACGTCTCCTGATGTACTGGCCTGTCTCCTGGTAGCGCCTCCATGCTCTGGACACTACGCTGACAGATACAGCAATCCTTTTTGCCACAGCTCGCATTGATGTGCCATCCTGGATGCTGCACTACCTGAGCCACTTGTGTGGGTTGTAGACTCCGTCTCATGCTACCACTAGAGTGAAAGCACCGCCAGCATTCAAAAGTGACCAAAACATCAGCCAGGAAGCATAGGAACTGAGAAGTGGTCTGTGGTCACCACCTGCAGAACCACTCCTTTATTGGGGGTGTCTTGCTAATTGCCTATAATTTCCACCTTTTGTCTATTCCATTTGCACAACAGCATGTGAAATTTATTGTCAATCAGTGTTGCTTCCTAAGTGGACAGTTTGATTTCACAGAAGTGTGATTGACTTGGAGTTACATTGTGTTGTTTAAGTGTTCCCTTTATTTTTTTGAGCAGTGTACTTTTGCTCCAGTTTTTTTTTGTTTTTTTTTACATTAATAAAATGTATTTACTGGAGGTTGACTTTCTTCAATAGGTCATGCATTCTTCAATAGGGTTTTTCATGGATCACCCAGTTTATTAGTGACCTTTTATGAATTGCAATGCTTGCACAAACATGGGCAGTGGAGACCTCCAGTAATAAAGGATAACAAATAGTACATGTTCCTCATTTGCAATAATTATTTCAAGTCGTTAGATCTTCAGGTACAGTTAAAAGCCATGTTCACATTGAAGTGACTCAAATCGTTTTTCTTTTCTTTTTTCGCATATCCAATTTGAATCTGTTCATTTTCCTGCAGTCTGAACAGCCAAAAGCACATGGAATCTGATATTTCAAGCCACGTTTCAAACCACCTTAGTAGGTGGTGTGAAGTCAGATACAAATATGATTCCTGGCAATTTGACTTGTCTGAGTAGTCAAATCTGATTTATTTGCCGGCAAATGGTTTTAAGACTTATTTGGCATATCTTGTTGCTTGCTAGCTACTATGTTGACAGTTTGACAAGAACATGTGGTAGCTAACGAGCTTGCTAAATGTTTAAACAAATGAGTGAATGTACCAGAAAGCTAAACCACTAACTAGTTGACTGCTGTGGCTAGCCAAAAAGGACTTGTTTTGGAAATTGGATAATCTTATCCTTTGAGGCTTTAGAAGTGTTCTTACACTATGATTTTGACCATTCAAAACAATTGGGAAACGTCCATGGCATGTGTTGTAACCTTAGCTTGCTGCATACTGTAACTTCTGATGGTTACCAATCAGCCTATACCACTGTGCACACACCCTTAGTTACTATGAACTATGACAACTAGCGTAGCCGTGTCAGCAAATGACTGCTGTCACAAACCAACACGATTTGTCACTTGTAACTTGCTGTTTGGCCAGTCAGTATTACAAAACAGATTTGAAGTTTAAGGCTTTAGATAAAGATAGAACTAACCCAAAATAGTTCATATGTGTCGTTTCCAATGGGAGCAAATGAAGCATAGTGGGCAGGACCAAGCGCGAGATCCTATTAGCGCGTTGTAGCATGTATTTGCATACTTTTGTTAGGGAACGCCTCCTCGGTGATATGCGTGTGTGCACAAACTTAATTCGACCTTGCACTCCTAAACAACGCAATTTTTAAAAACTTTGGCGAAGAGTCAAGTCTATCAAATTTAGTGTACTGTGTTCGTAGTTTTGGGAACAGAAACATGTATTGAGATCAGATGTTTAATCGATGAGAAAAATAGCAGAATGTCGGCCCAGTTTCACCTAGTTCCATCCTCTCCCACTAACCGTGACTGGACATTCTCTCACTACCATATGTGGTGAGAACCTTCTAAACGGATGCTTCAATTATATAACCCCAGTCTGGGTTAATCCCTTTTGTCTGTGCTTTAGATCTCCAGGTGTTAATGGAATTACTTCAGAATCTTACAAATGATTTTCTGAACAAGTAGCTCCCTTCCTATTTGAAGTATTTTTTAGAGAGTATTAAAAACAATGTTCTCCCTCCTACAATGAGTCAGGGGTTAATAACACTGATACCTAAACCTAAAAAATAAGTGCTGCTCATCGATAACTGGCGTCCAATTTGTCTTCTTAATAATCACTATAAGATGGTAGCCTTACTACTTGCAAAAATAAATAAAGAAGTCCTGGATGCAATCATTGATGAAACACAGTCTGGCTTCATGAGGAACAGACATATTTCTAACAATATGAGACTAGTATTATACATACTTGACTACTCAGACCTAATAACTGAGGATAGCTTCATATTACTTTTAGATTTTTATAAAGCATTTGACACAGTAGAGCATCAGTTCATCTTCCACCCCCTTGAGAGACTTGGCTTTGGGGATTTGTTCTGTAAGGATATTAAGACTATACAAATGGTAACAGCTCTGTCAAATTGAAATATGGCACCTCACCTAGATTTGAGTTAGTGAAACTGTCTGCTTTTCATCGGCAGGGTTTCTTGTCATGGTCCTTAATTTATAAGCATATTTTTTCTCCACGCAGATATTATATATGGAATAATCGGGATATATTGTATAAAAATACTTCTTTGTTTTTAGAATATTGGTTCCGAAATAATATTCTATTGGTGAGCCAACTGGTAAATGCAGAGGGTTTTTTACTTAGTTATGAGGAATTCTTATCACGTTACAAGTTCCCTGTAACACCTAAAGATTTTGCAATTGTTTTAGATGCCATACCCTCAGGTGTTGCTTTATTATTCAGGAATGTGTCAAGACCTGACCCTCAGAGCCTACCTTCCGTTGACCCTGTTAACTCATCAGTAGGAAAGATTTGTTTCTCTTTTGGTCCATGCAACAACAGAGCGATACGAAACTTGTTTCAGCAGGATGTTGTATCTATACCTTATCTCATGCCTTATTGGAACAGATTTATTGATAATATTTGTTGGAAAAAAGTTTGGATGTTGCCACACACATACCTACTTGTTAACAACATTAAGGAAGTTTCCTTTAAAATTGTTCATAAATAATATCCTGCCAGCCACTAAATGAAGAAGTTTAAGGAAAACATAAACTCAAATTGTACCTTTTGTAATGACCACCCAGAGACGGTGTTGCATCTTTTTTGGCATTGTATTCATGTAAGGAAACTGTGGCAAGACATCAGTAGATTTATAATTGAACGCATTTATGAAGATTTTACACTATTGTGGAGAGAGGTACTGCTTGGATTATTTACTTACGATAGAAATAAGCAGAAACAATTATATGTAATTTATTTCATTATTCTTTTGGCCAAATTTCATATTCACAAATGTAAATTTACAATCAAAACACCACATTTTCTTACCTTACAAAAATAAATGTAACTATATTTAAGGACAATTAAATACTCTACTAACAAGAAAGCTGTTCGAATTATAAGTGTATGTTTGTCCCTTAAGGTCCTTGTGTAATGTGATATTGTACCCCCTAGCCCAATTGTCCTTTGTATATTATTTATATATACTTGCGTTCCCACATGTACTTCCTGTATTGATTTGTTGTTAATAAAATAAAAAACTTTAGATCTCCAAACTCATTTCCCTTTTGTGGTCACTCCATCTTTCCGGCTAGGGAATTGCAAATCCCGTAGAGAAGAACGTCTCATTATCGCGAGACTGAGAATCAACATGGCTTGCTTCCATAGATTTCGCTAGCCATTTTAGTCAATTGAAAAATCCATAAATCTGAGAGTTTGAGTTGTCTACTCGAATTCCAAATGACTCGACCAATAAAGCAAGTACTGTAGCTACATACAGTAACTGCTCTTCCAGGTTTCTTGCGTCTTTGTTAACCAGCTAGCTAGATAACGTTAACTGAGTCTGCCATCCAGAGCTACCCTTGTTTAGCTGTCTAGCTATCTTGATTTGCCTGGCTGCACTCTTCACAGTCTTCAGTGTTTGTTTTCAGGTAAGTCTTATCTGTTATTAACAGCATGTAGACTGGATATTAGTGGTTTAGCCAGCTAACGAGCAGTGATTCTGGAAGGGTGTGGTGTTGGCTACTTGGCTTTGTAGCTAGTTATGCTTCACAGACTGGCTCAGATCCAGATAACTGGTGGACTGGAGAGGAGACGGATGTAGCCAGGTTGACTTCAACATTGCTGTATGTCAGATAGAGGGTCACATCTTTATAAATTACTGTATCATCTTCTACCATAGTGACATCCTCCTCTTCACCACCCCACCTGATTGACAGCAAAGAAGTGCTCCTCTCCTTGGGACTCGGTGTAAACCTCCACCCTATCTACCCCTGTTGCCCCCAGAGCAGGGGGTAAAGACACCAACATAGCCACAATGCTGGAGTCTGTAAGGAACACGTTTCATGCCCAGCTGGCCACCGTCATGGACTCCCTGCTGGCGGCAGCGGTGTGTGAGATTGCCAAAATCTTTGAGAGCAGTCTGTGTGAGCAGCAGGAGGAGCTTACACAGAGAGGAGAGGAGATCACAGGCCTGAGGGGGAGGCTGGAGCGGGCAGAGAGGAGGCTGAAGAAGGAAGGAGAGGAAGAAGAAGGAGAGGGCCTAATGGATGTGGTAGAAGGACCAGTGAGAAAAACAGGAGGAGATGGCAGCCCTAGGCAGCAGTCTGAACCAAGGGCTGGTAAGAAAACCAGATGTCTCATCTGAAAATGATCTTAGGAACATTTTGGTTGAAAACACCCCTAAACTACTGTCTGGTTGTCTGTCCTGCACCGTTTGTTCAGGTTCAAGCTGGGATTCGGATGCGGCCTCTGAGACCCCCCCACTGGTCCAGGACAGCGGGTGTAAGAAGTCCCACAGGATGAAAAAGGAGAGAACTGAGCTGGAGGGGTCCTCCATCAAAGAAGAGGTCAGTCAGTCATTCTCTAACACAATAAGAATGTCTGTCTTTCTCTATTTAATTACCATTTTATTCTATGTCACAAAGATAGTCATGCTGCTTTGAGTTTTCAATGGTTCATTTATTCAAAGGCTGTTAACACAGCTGTGACGCTGGCCCCCACATTAATGTTTTATTCTTTCCCTTCAGCTTAAACATTGCCCTCTTCCACAGTTCGAGGAGCCCCACCCTGCCCCTGTGGAGGGGGAGGGCCAAGGGCCAGGGAGGAGCTCTTCTGCTGGGGGTCAGAGGCTGGGAGAACCCTTGTCTGACACAACAGGGACCAAGGCAAAGTGTAAGGAAGTGTAATTCTTAACCAATCAATCTACAAGTTGTGTTTTACAGTCCCTCCAGGATTTAGCGATTCTACGATAGATAATTTTTTTGGGTGAATCAACAATTCCTTGCATATTATGCTAGGGCTTGCAAATTTTCCAATCACCACACTATTATTGCATAAAATAGTCCAAATCAATATTTACATTACCACATAAAACTGTCCAATCACCTCAGTACAAAAAGAGGGCTTTCAATCTTAACCAGTCACCGCACTTTTACTGCATACAATTGTTCAATCAAACCGTCAACAAACTTTTCCCCCCGTCAGCGAATTTTCGTGACAAAATCATTGCAAATTGCCATCCAAAATGTCAGAATTGCCGCACGCAAAATTAAGCATTTTGGCCTACAACTATCGCAACTAGACGCTGCGATTTTAGAGCAAATAAACCTTGTCTTTTCATACTGTATTGTATTTTATACTTGTGGAATTGTTGGAATGAGTGTATTGAGCCCCCTTCATGATGTTGTTCCTATCTCTTGGTAGTATCCCATTGGGAGGGAGACCCCAGACCTCTTCAGAGCCAGAGCTCCACCTCCTTCTTCCATGGCCCCCGGGTTGGACATTTCTCTCCCAGACCTGACCACAGGTCTCCTGGGCTTGACCCCTGGGCCAGTGGGGTTCCTCTAGAGATTCAGGATCCAAGCTTCCTGGACCAGAGCCCAGACCAGGTACTAGAGCAGAGAGAGCCCCGACAGTCACAGGACCAAACCAACCAATCCCAGAGAGGCCTGAGACCAAGAGACGACAGAGGGAGGGGCCTAGTTCATCAGAACCGCTGGTCATTGGCTGCCAAGGATCCAGTCAGACCACACCCCAATGCACACGCTCAGAAACACGCACAAGGTCACGCACACACACTGGGCGGGGCGAGACCCTACACTTGCCCGTACTGCGGCAAGAGCTTCAGCTACCCGTCCCACCAGCGCAGACACCTGCTGCGCCACACAGGGGTGAGGATGTACCCCTGCTTGGTATGCGACAAGAGCTTCCTGACTCCGTCAGAGCTCACGGTGCACACCCGTGTCCACACAGGGGAAAGGCCGTTTGGCTGCACCCAGTGTGGAAAGCGTTTTGCCCGCAGCGGGAACCTCCGGGCCCACCAGAGAGACGTCCACCTGGGGAAGAGACCCTTCGTCTGCCAGGAGTGTGGCAAGAGGTTCGCCCACAGGGGCAACCTGAGGGTGCACTACCAGAGGGTACACCAGGGCCTGCCATACCATGAGGATGAGTATGACCAGGATGGCAACGCTCTCCCCTCTACTGGGTAAATGGTCAACAGGGTCACATTCAGTAGGAGCTAATGGGAGAAAACATTTTAAAATGGAAAATGAGTGTTCTTACAGTGCATTTGGAAAGTATTCAGACCCCTTGACTTTTTCCACATTTTATTACGTTATAGCCTTATTCTAAAATTGATTCAATTGTTATTTTTCTCAATCTACACTTAATACCCCATAATGAATAAGCAAAAACAGGTTTTTAGAATATTTTGCAAATGTATAAAAAATAAACCTGGGGAATAGTTACAGGGTAGAGGAGGGGGGATGAATGAGCCAATTGTAAGCTGGGGATGATTAGGTGACTGTGATGGTATGAGGGCCAGATTGGGAATTTAGCCAGGACACCGGGGTTAACACCCCTACTCTTACGATAAGTGCAACATCCCATCCGAAAGACGACACCTTACACAGGGCAATGTCCCCAGTCACTGCCCTGGGGAATTGGGATATTTTTTTAGACCAAAGGAAAGAGTGCCTCCTACTGTCCCTCCAACACCACTTCCAGCAGCATCTGGTCTCCCATCTAGGCACCGACCAGGACCAACGCCGCTTAGCTTCAGAAGCAAGCCAGCAGTGGGATGCAGACCCTTTACTCATTACAATGTTTAAGCACCTTTGGCAGTGATTACAGCTTCGGGTCTTATTGGGTATGACGCTACAAGCTTGACACACCAGTATTTGGAGAGTTTTTCCAATTCTTTGTAGATTCTCTCAAGCTCTGTCAGGTTGGATGGGGAGCGTCTCTAGAGATGTTTGATTGGGTTGAAGTTTGAGCTCTGGCTAGGACATTCAGAGACTCGTCCCAAAGCCACTCCTGCATTGTCTTGGCTGTGTGCTTAGGGTCGTTGTCCTGTTGGAAGGTGAACCTTCATCCCAGTCTGAGGTCTTGAGCGCTTTGGAGCAGGTTTTCATCAAGCATCTCTCTGTACTTTGCTCCATTCATCTTTCCCTTGATCCTGACTAGTCTCCCAGTCCTTGCCACTGAAAAAGATCCCCACAGCATGATGCTGCCACCACCATGCTTCACTGTAGGGATGGTGCAAGGTTTCCTCCAGACGTGATGCTTGGCATTCTGGCCAAAAAGTTCATTCTTGGTTTTAGCAAACCAAAGAATCTTGTTTATCATGGTCTGAGAGTCCTTTAGGTGCCTTTTGGCAAACTCCAAACAGGCTGTCATGTGCCTTTTTTACTCAGGAGTGGCTTCTGTCTGGCCACTCTACCATAAAGGCCTGATTGGTGGAGTGTTGCAGAGATGGGAGAACCTTCCAGAAGGACAACCATCTCCACAAAGGAACTCTGGAGCTCTGTCAGAGTGACCATCGGGTTCTTGCTCAGTTTGGCCAGGTGGCCAGCTCTAGTAAGAGTCTTGGTGGTTCCATAATTTTTACATTTAAGAATGATGGGGACCTTCAATGCAGAAGACATTTTTTGGTACCCTTCCTCCCCAGATCTCTGCCTTGACACAATCCTGTCTTGGAGCTCTACGGACAATTACTTCAACCTCATGGCTTGGTTTTTGCTCTGACATGCACTGTCAACTGTGGGACCTTATATAGAAGTTGTAGAAACATCTCAAGGATGATCAATGGAAACAGGATGCACCTGAGCGCAATTTCGAGTCTCATTGCAAAGGGTCTGAATACTTATGTAAATAAGCTATTTGTTTTTCTAAAAACCTGTTTTTGCTTTTGTAATAATGGGGTATTGTGTGTAGATTGATGAGGAAAACAATGAATTTAATCCATTTCAGAATAAGGCTGTAACGTAACAAAATGTTGGGAAAAGGAAAGGGATCAGAATACTTTCCGAATGCACTGTATTTAGCATTTTGTCTTATGTGAATTAGGCCTACCTGCACCTCTGTCTGCATTTTAAACTAATGTCCCATAGGAATGACTCCACCTGTCAAGAGACAATGATGAAGACAGGAAATGGTGAGAGCGAGAAAGGAAAGCAGCGCTCCCTACGGGAGGAAGAGAAGGCATTTCTAAGTGTTGCATAATTTAAAAGGTTGTTATATTGTTAGTAGTGTTTTTATACTGAGACGGTGCTTTTACCCTTTACTCTACATGGTTGTGTATGTTAGCAAAAGTGACAAACGTGCAAACTGATTGATTATCTATGATACGATTAGCATAACATTCCCTATTTTGTGTCGTTAGTCATCCTCCATGTGTAGTGTTCATATAAAGTAATTAACCGAAATAAAACCAGGTGTATTCATGGTCGGTCTTACAATGATGATACAGTATCTTATTTCTGAATATGCTTTCTTTGGTCCATAAGGTAAGGAAAAGCAGGAACAAGATTTTAGAAGGTACTGTACTTTTTGGGGGGTAAGTGCAGTACCATTAATTGCCACCAGAGAGTAGTCTTACTGCTGTGTTCTCCATTATAATGCATAGAAGACATGCACTTAAAGTATAGTAGGCTGGTTGAAGACGTCGGCCTCGTCAGCACGTTTTACGTCTAGTGTGTGTGAAGCATTATTGTCCTACTGTTGGCTTTGCAAGTCACATTCTCTGCTTTTTACAGACAGAAGTTCCTTTCCCCTGTTCCCTCAGGTTGTGTCAGGCTGTTCTGCCGACCTGTTCGAGGAAGGCTCCACACCACTCTCTCACTTGAGTATCTTACCTAGTAATTTTCAGATCAAATTTAGCTTTTTTGTAGCTTTGTCAACTGTGTGTGTTTTCTATACCTGTTCACTCCTCTCCCAGTAGGCTTTACAGAGCCTCCCCACCCCTTGGCTGCAACCCTTCTAATTTACCCTGCGCTCACAGCCCAAGTGGAATTCCTGGTCTCTGGCAGCGTTTCGAACTGCCAATTTGCGATCAAGAACGCTGAGTTCATCCCTTCAGTCCCTTGACTTTGTTGTCCTGATAGAGACATTGATCACCCCACCCCAGAGAACACTGCTTCTCCAGCTGCCCTCACTTCATCTGACTACGTTTTCTCTCATAGTCTGAGAGCATCTGGTCATTGTGGTGGCACAGGGCTACTAATTTCTCCTAACTGGAGATTTTCTCCTTTCTCCCTCTCTCACTTGTCTCATTTGAATTCCCTGCTGTCACTGTCACTTGTCCACTCAAGCTTAGGATTGTTGACATCCATCGCCCACCAGGTGTCCTTAGTTCCTCAATGAGCTTGACACCTTGATAGGCTAATTTCCTGATGATGGCTCGCTGCTCTTGATTTCTTTCCAACTCTCTCTTTCCCCTCCCTCCTTGCCTCTTTTGACTTCACCCTTTCCCAGTCCCCTCCCACACACAAGGCAGGCAATATGCTTGACCTCATCATTACTAGAGGCTGTTTTCCTACTAATCTCACTGCAGCCCCCCTCCAGGTCTCTGATCACTACTTAGTTCATTTTTTCTGTCTCCCTTTCCTCCAACCCTACCCACAGAATGATCTTTTTGACCCTAACCAGTCAGGCTTCAAGATGGGTCACTCAACCGAGACTGCTCTTCTCTGTGTCACGGAAGCTCTCAGCACCCCCAAAGCTGACTCTCCTCTGTTTCATCCTCCTAGATCTATCCTCTGTCTTTGACACCGTGAACCATCAGTTCCTCTCCACCCTCTCAGGGCTGGGCGTCTCAGTCTCTGCACACACATTTCTGCGTGCCTGGCAGATATCTCAGCTTGGACCCACCACCTCAAGCTCAACCTCGACAAGACAGAGTTGCTCTTCCTCCTGGGGAAGGCCTGCCTGCTCCAAGACCTCACCATCACAGTTGACAACTCCACTGTGTCCCCCTCCCAGAGTGCGAAGAACCTTGGCGTGACCCTTGACATCACCATGTCAATCTCTGCAAACATCAAAGCAGTGACTAGCTCCTGCAGGTTCATACTCTACAACATCCGTAGAGTACGACCCTACGTACAACACAGTACAACACAGGAAGCAGCGCAGGTCCTAATCCAGGCACGTGGGCTCCCTGCTTGTGCCATCAAACCCCTGCAACTTATCCAGAATGCTGCAGCCCGCTGGTGTTCAACCCTCCCAAGTTCTCCAATTTCACTTCGCTCCTCCGCACATTCCACTACATTTTAGTCATTATCCAGAGCAACTTAGTGCGTTTATCTTAAGATAGTTAGGTGGGACAACCACATATCACAGTCATAGTAGGTAAATTTTTCCTCAAAGAAGCTATCAGCAAAGTCACTGCTAGTAAGCGGGGGGTTTGGGTTGAGAAGGGGGTGCAAGGGGGGGTTGCTGTGGGATTATTTAACATAGTCTTTGAAGAGGTAGGGTTTCAGATGTTTTTGGAATACCGCCAGGGACTCTGCTGTCCTAGCTTACGGGCAGATGGTTCCACCATTGGGGTACCAGGACAGAGAAGTGTTTGGACTGGGCTGAACAGGAGCTGCCCTCCCGTAGGGGTGGGAGGACCAAGAGACCAGAGGTTTCAGAACGGAGTGCTTGGGTTGGGGTGTAGGGTTTGAGCGTAGCCTGAAGGTAGTGAGGGGCTGTTCCTCTTGCTGCTACGTATGCATGTCCCACAGCATACGTATGCATGTCCCCCCCCCCCCCCACCCATGCCCCATGCCATTCGTGAGCTAACACGCGCACTTGACTTTTCCCCCCTTACTAGCTTTGACTTTTCTGATTTAAAGAAAAATGTACTTACTGTGATATGTGGTTGTCCCACCTAGCTATCTTAAGATTAATGCACTAATTTGTAAGTCGCTCTGGATAAGTGTCTGCAAATGACTAAAATGTATACTGTGAACAGGTATTCTTGATTAGTATCTCTTTCTCGCTTTGTCTTCTTTCTGTCTCTTTATCCCTCTCTATTTCTCTCACTCACACACACATACACACACCCACCTGAATACGGAGTAGCTTTCCGGGTGGGTCGATTCCCCATGCTACTGAGGCCATGATTTGTTAATTGAAACATTACATTCTCTGACCTCTCCCCTCCCCCAAGGTCTGTGGGGTTTAACTGTTCCATTACAGACCTCAGACCCAGGGCTTTAGTGTTATAACACCTCTCAGCCCTCACAGAGAGCACAGAGGGAGAGGAATCGCTATGTGTGCACGCACTGTGTGGGGGCTAGAGAGAGTGGTGTTATAGCTTTGCTCTGTGCGTATAGGAGTGTTCGAGGCTTTGCTGTGTTTTCTGTTGATATATTTTGGTATGTATATACATCGAGTGTAGAAAACATTAGGAACACCTTCCTAATATTGAGTTGCACCCCCTTTTGTCCTCAGAATAGCCTCAATTCATCGGGCATGAACTACAAGGTGTCAAATGCGTTTCACAGGGATGCTGGCCCATGTTGACTCCAATGCTTCCCGCAGTTGACTGGATGTCCTTTGGGTGGTGGACCATCCTTGATACACACGGTGAACTGTTGAGTGTGAAAAATCCAGCAGCATTGCAGTTCTTGACACACTCAAGCCGGTGCGCCTGGCATATACTAACATACCCTGTTCAAAGGCGCTTAAATATTTTGTCTTGACCATTCACACACACACAATCCATGTCTCAATTGTCTCAAGGCTTAAAAATCATTCTCTAACCTGTCTCCTTCCCTTCATCTACACTGATTGAAGTGGATTTAACAAGTAACATCAATAAGGGATCATAGCTTTCACCTGGTCAGTCTGTCATGGAAAGAGCAGGTGTCCTTAATGTTTTGTACACTGTATACAATGTCTCTTCACAATTTCACCAATAAGTTATATTACTGCTTATTCAATGTTTTGTACACAGTGTATTTTTTGGTGTGTATATTTTGGTGTGGTGTAGGTAATCCCCTTTCAGCCCCTGAAAACATAAGCAGCTTTGCCCCCAGGGAAAGGAAACAAATTAACAGTTATGCAGGCACATGCCGTGGCTGTGTCACCTAAATATTGTCAGACGTTTTCATGACCTACAGTAAATGGCGTGGTTTTCGGCATCGATGAACTTCAGTATGTGGGAATGGTCTTGTACTGTATTATGCAGTTCTTGTACTGTACTGTATTATGAGTAGGTAACTGGGTACCATCTCCATTTCTGATCCAACTATAACTGTTTTATATATGTTGTTACACTTGGTGTCTTCCTGCCTCAAGCTACTTGTTCAATTCTCCAGAAAACTATTCTCCTGCCTCTCCCCTGCCCAAAAATTCCCTTCCACCACCCCCCCCCCCCCCTTAGCAGTAAAATTACCCCCCCCAAAAATATGTAATAAAATATAACTCCGTAGGGGGTTATGGAGTCATCACCCCTCAAATGTGTGTTTTGGTGCATGTGTGTACTGTACATACATCCGTGTGTGTCGGAGAGCGAGATAGACTGCCAACAGTGGGGGTTAGAGGTTTGTCGCCCAAGGCTGCTCGTAGTCTGCTCTACCGTCTGGTCCCCAGGGGCCATGTTTTCATTTAGGTTGCCATTACTGATTGTACTGAATCCTTTAGGGGATTACATTGCTGTCTGTACCTGAAGGCAGCATGTTTATTAATCTACCAGACTGTACTGAAGCACTTCATGTGCTAATTGTGATAGCGGACGCTGGTTTAAAACTTTCATCACTGGCCTCCCAATTGGCACAGCGGTCTAAGGCACTGCGTTGCAGTGCTAGAGGCGTCACTACAGACCCGGGTTAGATCCGGGCTGTATCACAACTGGCCGTAAACTGGAGTCCGGTCAGGCGGCGAAAAATTGTCCCAGTGTCGTCCGGGTTAAGGGAGGGTTTGACCGGGGGGGCTTTACTTGGCTCATCGCGCTCTAGCGACTCCTTGTGGCGGGCTGGGCGCCTGCTGGCTGACCTCAGTTGTCAGTTGAACAGTGTTTCTTCCGACAAATTGGTGCTTCTGGTTTAAGCGGGCGGGTGTTAAGAAGTGTGGTTTGGCGGGTCATGTTTAGGAGGACGCATGACTCAACCTTCTACTCTCCCGAGCACGTTGGGGAGTTGCAGCGACGAGACAAGATCAGAATTGGGGAAAAATACAAAAAATATATTTAAAAAACGTTCATCACTGGCGTCTGTCTCGTAAGCCCTTTTGTGTCTGTTGAAATATGGATTTTGACAACGTGATTCAGAACCATCTTTTACCGTACAGCATTCTAAATACCAGAGCATTCTATCACTGTCCTCACACAACTGTGGATTTATCGATGTGATTTATAACCATTTATAACCCACATCAACCCAGTGTGCATGGAAGGGGTGAGACCATGCACTGGTGTGTAGCATATTCCCCTTTGTGAAAAAGATGGATGGAGATATAATTACAGTGAATGTGCTTCCGGTTGGGAAGAGGAGTGCCGGGATAGAGTGGGGATTCATTATCCTAGCGCTCTGAAGTTCCTGTGTTGTCACGTTGTCACGCTCCTGCCCCTTCCCTCTGGCGTACGACATCGCCAGAGTACTAACCACCGGTCCTGGGATACATCATTACGGACACCTGGCACTCATCATTACACGCACCTGTGAATCATTATGATTATGATTCACTCCTGGACTCTACTACCGTCATCATTTCCTCCCCTTTATATGTCACTTTCCCAGGTTCACTCACCAGTTGGTGGTGTTCTTGTGTATCGGCATACTGCCTTATGTTAGTGTCGTGTTCTTGGTTTTGTTGTTTTATTAAAACGTTTCACCTGCACCTGCTTCGACTCACCGCCCCATCATTACATGTGTTTTCTGAGTGGCTCTGTGGGTTGCTAGGCAACTCTGTGGCTGAGTGGAGCAGAGTGTTCTAGAGTGGGGATTGGATGAGGGAAGATCACCGGGTCACTAAGAACTTCACCCACAGCATCAGGCTCTCTGATTCGACCGTTTGATGATCAAGATAAAAGATATTGCTCGACCAGGGTTTCAAATCAAATTGTATTAGTCACATGCACCGAATACAACAGGTGTAGACCTTAGTGAAATGCTTACTTACGAGCCCCTAACCAACAATGCAGTTAAAAAAATACAGATAAGAAATAAAAGTAACAAGTAATTAAAAAACAGCAGTAAAATAACGATAGCGAGACTATGTACAGGGCGTACTGGTACAGAGTCAATGTGCGGTGGCACTGGTTAGTTTAGGTAATATGTACATGAAGGTAGAGTTATTAAAGTGACTATGCATAGATGATAACAGAGCGTAGCAATGGTGTAAAAGAGAGGGGGAGGGGGCAATGCAAATAGCCTGGGAAGCCATTTGATTAGGTGTGGTAGCAGAGAGAACAGTCTATGACTAGAGTGGCTGGAGTCTTTGACAATTGTTAGGGCCTTCCTCTGACGCCGCCTGGTATAGAGGTTCCAGATGGCAGGAAGCTTGGCCCAAGTGATGTACTGGGCCATTTGCACTACCCTCTGTAGTGCCTTGCGGTCGGAAGTCGAGCAGTTGCCATACCAGGCTGTGATGCAACCACTCAGGATGCTCTCGATGGTGCAGCTGTAGAACCTTTTGAGGATCTGAGGACCCATGCCAAATCTTTTCAGTCTCCTGAGGTTTTGTCATACCCTCTTCACGACTGTCTTGGCATGCTTGGACTCCAAGGAACTTGAAGCTCTCAACCTGCTCCACTGCAGCCACGCCATGATAACAGTCTAGCACTTGGTTTCCCAAACTCATCAAGCGTTGATTATTTAAATCAGCTGTGTAGTTCTAGGGTAGAACAGAGTTTGGGAAACCAAGTGCTAAACCGTTATTATGGCGTATGCTTTATGTGAGGAAATTAATTTGTCGAGGGACATTCAACCTGTAGACTGTCTATGAATAATGCTTTTTGTGTTGTGAGATTCTAATGAATCCTCAGTGAATCATACAAACACAGTTTATCATCAAATCATCCCATATCTTTTATTTGTTTATTAAAACCGGGGATTCATTTTGAGGTTTATGTCTCAGTTGAGGGTTGAACTTTGGCAGTGCTGTCTGGACTGGTTCCAACAACATCAGTCTGTTCACTGGCTCTTCCTCTGATCCGTCCATCCCCCCTTACCAGTATATCCCTTAGGGAGGATGTTCCCTGTAGTTTGGGACACCATGGCTGCATCTCAATAGTCTAAAATGTCTTCCTCTCCTTGTCTTGTTCCCTTAATCTGTACTGACGTGAACCAACTGGAGTGGTGGAAAAGAATGCCCCGCAGACATAGTCCCACCATGTTGTTGTCACCTCCTCTGCCTTTACAGATCAGTGCAGATGAAGGGGAGGAGAAACCCCATCAGACTATTGAGATGCGCTCTGTGCCTTGGGTCCAACCTAGTGGCTGCGTTCCAGCATCGCCAAGGCAACAGGCACAGTCTGTGGGCAAGCCTTCATGGCTGAGTGGCGGTGTCGCTGTGGGATTCAAGGCCCGAGGTCTAACCCTCTCGTCTGCGGCCAGGGTCAGGGATGGCAGCCCTTGAAGGACATACTGCGGTGGGGTGGATGAAGATCGAGCTGTATTGTGGGAAGGATATAAAAAAAGTGTGTGTTTGAGATTATATATATTGCTCAGGGATATTAAGATGTTTAAGTGGGATGGCAAGACTCAAATGTATTTATAAAGACCTTCTTACATCAGTTGATGTCATAAAGTGCTGTACAGAAACCCAGCCTAAAACCCCAAACAGCAAGCAATGCAGATGTAGAAGCACGGTGGCTAGGAAAAACTCCCTAGAAAGGCCAGAACCTAGGAAGAAACCTAGAGAGGGACCAGGCTATGAGGGGTGGCCAGTCCTCTTCTGGCTGTGCCGGATGGGGATTATAACAGAACATGGCCAAGATGTTCAAATGTTCATAGATGACCAGCAGGGTCAAATAATAATAATTAGGGTGGTTGTAGAGGGTGCAACAGGTCAGCACCTCAGGAGTAAATGTCAGTTGGCTTTTCATAGCCAATCATTCAGAGTATCTCTACCGCTCCTGCTGTCTCTAGAGAGTTGAAAACAGCAGGTCTGGAACAGGTAGCACGTCCGGTGAACAGGTCAGGGTTCCATAGCCGCAGGTAGAACAGTTGAAACTGGAGCAGCAGTACGACCAGGTGGACTGGGGACAGCAAGTAGTCATCAGGCCAGGTAGTCCTGAGGCATGGTCCTAGGGCTCAGGTCCTCCAAGAGAGAAAGAAAGAAAGAAAGAAAAAGAGAGATAATCAGAGAGAGCATACTTAAATTCACACAGAACACCAGATAAGACAGGAGAAATACTCCAGATATAACAGACTGACCCTAGCCCCCCGACAAAAACTATTGCAGCATAAATACTGGAGGCTAAGACAGGAGGGGTCGGGAGACACTGTGGCCCCGTCTGACGATACCCCCTGACAGGCAGGATATAACCCCACCCACTTTGCCAAAGCACAGCCCCCACACCACTAGAGGGATATCTTCAACCCCCAACTTACCATCCTGAGACAAGGCCGAGTATAGCCCACGAAGATCTCCCCCATGGCATAAACCCAAGGGGGGGGCGCCAACCCAGACAGGAAGATCACGTCAATGTCTTCCCTCCTAGGGAAGGCATGGAAGACCACCAGTAAGCCAGTGACTCAGCCCCTGTAATAGGGTTTGAGGCAGAGAATCCCAGTGGAGAGATGGGAACCGGCCAGGCAAAGACAGCAAGGGTAGTTCGTTGCTCCAGTGACTTTCCGTTCACCTTCACACTCCTGGGCTAGACTACACTCAATCATAGGACCTACTGAAGAGATGAGTCTTCAATAAAGACTTAAAGGTCAAGACCGAGTCTGCGTCTCTCACATGGATAGGCAGACCATTCCATAAAATGGAGCTCTATAGTAGAGAGCTCTGCCTCCAGCTGTTTGCTTAGAAATTCTAGGGACAGTAAGGAGGCCTGCGTCTTGTGACCGTAGCGTACGTGTAGGTATGTACGGCAGGACCAAATCGGAAAGATAGGTTGGAGCAAGCCCATGTAATGCTTTGTAGGTTAGCAGTAAAACCTTGAAATCAGCCCTTGCCTTAACAGGAAGCCAGTGTAGAGAGGCTAGCACTGGAGTAATATGATCACATTTTTGGGTTCTAGTCAAGATTCTAGCAGCCGTGTTTAGTACTAACTGAAGTTTATTTAGTGCTTTATCCGAGTAGCCGGAAATTAGAGCATTGCAGTAGTCTAACCCAGAAGTGACAAAAGCATGGATTAATTTTTCTGCATAATTTTTTGACAGAAATGTGCTGATTTTTGCAATGTTACGAAGATGGGAAAAAGCTGTTCTTGAAACAGTCTTGATATGTTCATCAAAAGAGAGATCAGGGTCCAGAGGTCCTTCACAGTTTTATTTGAGACGACTGTACAACCATCAAGATTAATTGTCAAATTCAACAGAAGATCTCTTTGTTTCTTGGGACCTAGAACTAGCATCTCTGTTTTCTCCGAGTTTAAGAGTAGAACATTTGCCGCCATCCACTTCCTTATGTCTGAAACACAGGCTTCCAGGGAGGGCAATTTAGGGGCTTCACCATGTTTCATCGAAATGTACAGCTTGTGTGTCGTCCGCATAGCAGTGAAAGTCAACATTATGTTTCCGAATGACATCACCAAGAGGTAAAATATATAGTGAAAACAATAGTCGTCCTAAAACGGAGCCTTGAGGAACACCAAAATGTACAGTTGATTTGTCAGAGGAATGGGAGATTCGATATAGGCCGATAGCTTTTTATATTTTCTGGGTCAAGGTTTTGCTTTTTCAAGAGAGGCTTTATTACTGCCACTTTTAGTGAGTTTGGTACACATCCGGTGGATAGAGAGACGTTTATTATGTTCAACATAGGAGGGCCGAGCACAGGAAGCAGCTCTTTCAGTAGTTTAGTTGGAATAGGGTCCAGTATGCAGCTTGAAGGTTTAGAGGCCATGATTATTTTCATAGTGTCAAGAGATATAGTATTAAAAAACTTGAGTGTCTCCCTTGATCCTAGGTCCTGACAGAGTTGTGCAGACTCAGGACAGCTGAGCTTTGGAGGAATACGCAGATTTAAAGAGGAATCCGTAATTTGCTTTCTAATCATGATATTTTCATCAAAGAAGTTCATGAATTTATCACTGCTGAAGTGAATGCCATCCTCTCTTGGGGAATGCTGCTTTTTAGTTAGCATTGCGACAGTATCAAAAATACATTTTGGATTGTTCTTATTTTTCTCAATGAAGTTGGAAAATAGGATGATCGAGCAGCAGTGAGGGCTCTTCGATACTGCACGGTACTGTCTTTCCAAGCTAGTCGGAAGACTTCCAGTTTGGTGTGGCGCCATTTCCGTTCCAATTTTCTGGAAGCTTGCTTCAGAGCGCGGTTATTTTCTGTATACCGGGGAGCTAGTTTCTTATGACAAATGTTTTTTGTTTTTATGGGTGAAACTGCATCTAGGGTATTGCGCAAGGTTAAATTGAGTTCCTCAGTTAGGTGGTTAACTGATTTTTGTACTCTGATGTCCTTGGGTAGGTGGAGGGAGTCTGGAAGGGCATCTAGGAATCTTTGGGTTGTCTGAGAATTTATAGCACGGCTTTTGATGATCCTTGGTTGGGGTCTGAGCAGAATATTTGTTGCGATTGCAAACGTAATAAAATGGTGGTCCGATAGTCCAGGATTATGAGGAAAACATTACGATCCACAACATTTATTCCACTGGACAAAACTAGGTCCAGAGTATGACTGTGGCAGTGAGTAGGTCCGGAGACATGTTGAACAAAACCCAACATGGTGGCTCTGAAAGCCTTTTGGAATGGGTCTGTGGACATTTCCATGTGAATATTAAAGTCACCAAAAATGTTAATATTATCTGCCATGACTACAAGGTCCGAAAGGAATATGGCTCAGGAGGCCTTTTTTTTGGTAAATTTAAATTTGCTATCAGAAATGTTAGCAACACCTCCGCCTTTGCGGGATGCGCGGGGGATATGGTCACTAGTGTAACCAGGAGGTGAGGCCTCATTTAACACAGTAAATTCATCAGGGTTAATAAGCCATGTTTCAGTCGGGCCAATCACATCAAGATTATGATCAGTGATTAGTTCATTGACTATGACTGCCTTGGAAGTGAGGGATCTAACATTAAGTAGGCCATATATCTTTATGTACATATTCTTTATCTCTTTACACTTGTGTGTATAAGGTAGTAGTTGTGGAATTGTTAGGTTAGATTACTCGTTGGTTATTACTGCATTGTCGGAACTAGAAGCACAAGCATTTCGCTACTCTCGCATTAACATCTGCTAACCATGCGTATGTGACAAATACAATACAATTTGATTTGATTTGATTTGACCTATTTTGAGATGTGAGATATCACAATCTCTTTCAATAATGACAGGAATGGAGGAGGTCTTTATTCCAGTGAGATAGTGGGTTATTTTAGTTATCATATCCAGTGGGTTTTATTAGTTTCATGATGTGTGCGGGGCTTTATTGGTTGAGTAGGTTGTAGCTGTGTTTAGGGGGTTGAGATGGTGGTGAAAGCTGATGATTGGGGGTTAGAGCTGATAAATAGGCCTTATATTCCCTGCTTGGGGTTAAAACCTAATGGCAGTGGGCCAGAAGCAGAGATGAAACCAAATGTCACTGTCACTTCCATTGCTCTCTGCTCTCCATTTTCTCCCCCACCTCTCTTTTTCTCCCATCCATCCATTCCCGCTCCCTCTTTATAATTCTCTCTCTCTCTCTCCCTCTTGTCTCTAATAATTTGCCATCAGTGGTCATGCAGATTGCAGTTGGTCTCTGATTGGCTGAGCTGGGAGGAGTCTATTCTGATGTGTCACACCCGTACCACATCAGCAGTATAGAACCTCCCTATTTCCCTCCCTCCCTCCATTCCCCTCTCTCTCTCACACACACACACACACACACACACACACACACACACACACACACACACACACACACACACACACACACACACACACACACACACACACACACACACACGCGCTTTCACACACATTCATACGCCAGAGCTGACACTGCAGCAGAAAAACAGCCTGGTAGCGAAAGAGAGGGACTCCATCGGCTGTGAGAGAGAAGGACTGTCTTCATGGAGGCTCTGTCGAGGAGTACCTGACCAGAGGCAATGGGCTGTGTGTGTGTGTGTTAATGTGTGTGTGTTAATGTGTGTGTGAGAGAGAGAGCACCCCAGCAAGAGAAGCAGCACTGCAGATACTGACTGAGTCCGGGGCTCGGCTGGGAGCATCGACGGAGAAACAAAGATCCATTGCTCTCAACCTCTGTGTGTGTGTGTGTGTGTGTGTGTGTGTGTGTGTGTGTGTGTGTGTGTGTGTGTGTGTGTGTGTGTGTGTGTGTGTGTGTGTGTGTGTGTGTGTGTGTGTGTGTGTGTGTGTGTGTGTGTGTGTGTGTGTGTGTGTGTGTGTGTGTGACCAGAGGCAATGGGCTGTGTGTATGTGTGTTAATGTGTGTGTGTTAAGTGAACGTGTATGTTTGTGTAAGAGCTGGTGTGTCATTCACTGCTCTGCCTGCGTATCCGTGTCGTCGGCCCTCTCCCTGTCCCAGAATGCTTCATTCTGCGCACCTGTGCTGAGGGGGCGTTGGGAACTATGGACGCTGCGCTGGCCGGGACCCCCCCCACGGATCTAGGCTGCCCCCCCGGGACGGGCACACACCGCACCTCTGCTGATGGGCGAGGACACAGACACCACCCGAACACTGAACCACAGCTTCCTCCGAGACCACAACTATGTGACTGAAGGTAAGAGAGGACAGGGGCTGTGTGTGTGGGGCGGCAGGTAACATAGCGGTTAAGTGTTGGGCCAGTAACTGAAAGGATGCTGGTTCAAATCCCAAGCCGACAAGGTGAACAAAAATCTGTCGGTTCCCTTGAGCAAGGCACTTAACCTTAATTGCTCTGGATAAGAGCGTCTTCTAAATGACTTAAAGTATGTGTGTGCTCTACGACTGTTTATGTGTGCTCTATGACTGTTTATGTAAGTGTGTGTGTTTTCTCTCTCACAATCTCTTTACTCATAGGGTAGATCTATAATCTCTCATAAGAGGATCCAGAATCTTTCAAAGGAGTTAGTCAGTACAGTCAGTTAGTCAGTACAGTCAGTTAGTCAGTACAGTCAGTATAGTCAGTTAGTCAGTATAGTCAGTTAGTCAGTACAGTCAGTACAGTCAGTCAGTACAGTCAGTACAGTCAGTTAGTCAGTTAGTCAGTACAGTCAGGTACAGTCAGTACAGTAAGTACAGTCAGTTAGTCAGTACAGTCAGTTAGTCAGTACAGTCAGTTAGTCAGTACAGTCAGTACAGTCAGTACAGTCTGTTAGTCAGTACAGTCTGTTAGTCAGTTAGTCAGTACAGTCAGTTAGTCAGTACAGTCAGTTAGTCAGTACAGTCAGTTAGTCAGTTAGTCAGTACAGTCAGTTAGTCAGTACAGTCAGTTAGTCAGTACAGTCAGTTATTCAGTTAGTCAGTACAGTCAGTTAGTCAATACAGTCAGTTAGTCAGTACAGTCAGTTAGTCAGTACAGTCAGTTAGTCAGTGCAGTCAGTACAGTCAGTTAGTCAGTGCAGTCAGTCAGTACAGTCAGTTAGTCAGTGCAGTCAGTACAGTCAGTTAGTCAGTACAGTCAGTTAGTCAGTACAGTCAGTTAGTCAGTGCAGTCAGTCAGTACAGTCAATTAGTCAGTACTAACAGTACTCATAGGGTAGATCTATAATCTCTCATAAGAGGATCCAGAATCTTTCAAAGGAGTTAGTCAGTACAGTCAGTTAGTCAGTTAGTCAGTACAGTCAGTTAGTCAGTTAGTCAGTATAGTCAGTTAGTCAGTTAGTCAGTACAGTCAGTTAGTCAGTTAGTCAGTACAGTCAGTTAGTCAGTACAGTCAGTACAGTCAGTATAGTCAGTTAGTCAGTTAGTCAGTATAGTCAGTTAGTCAGTATAGTCAGTATAGTCAGTACAGTCAGTTAGTCAGTATAGTCAGTACAGTCAGTATAGTCAGTACAGTCAGTACAGTCAGTACAGTCAGTATATTCAGTTAGTCAGTTAGTCAGTATAGTCAGTACTAACAGTACTCATAGGGTAGATCTATAATCTCTCATAAGAGGATCCAGAATCTTTCAAATGAGTTAGTCAGTACAGTCAGTATAGTCAGTTAGTCAGTACAGTCAGTTAGTCAGTTAGTCAGTACAGTCAGTTAGTCAGTACAGTCAGTTAGTCAGTTAGTCAGTATAGTCAGTATAGTCAGTTAGTCAGTACAGTCAGTACAGTCAGTATAGTCAGTACAGTCAGTACAGTCAGTTAGTCAGTACAGTCAGTTAGTCAGTGCAGTCAGTCAGTACAGTCAATTAGTCAGTACTAACAGTACTCATAGGGTAGATCTATAATCTCTCATAAGAGGATCCAGAATCTTTCAAAGGAGTTAGTCAGTACAGTCAGTTAGTCAGTTAGTCAGTACAGTCAGTTAGTCAGTTAGTCAGTACAGTCAGTACAGTCAGTTAGTCAGTTAGTCAGTATAGTCAGTTAGTCAGTATAGTCAGTTAGTCAGTATAGTCAGTTAGTCAGTACAGTCAGTACAGTCAGTATAGTCAGTACAGTCAGTAAAGTCAGTAAAGTCAGTATAGTCAGTTAGTCAGTTAGTCAGTTAGTCAGTATAGTCAGTACTAACAGTACTCATAGGGTAGATCTATAATCTCTCATAAGAGGATCCAGAATCTTTCAAATGAGTTAGTCAGTACAGTCAGTATAGTCAGTTAGTCAGTACAGTCAGTTAGTCAGTTAGTCAGTACAGTCAGTTAGTCAGTACAGTCAGTTAGTCAGTTAGTCAGTATAGTCAGTTAGTCAGTTAGTCAGTACAGTCAGTACAGTCAGTATAGTCAGTTAGTCAGTACAGTCAGTTAGTCAGTAAAGTCAGTTAGTCAGTATAGTCAGTACAGTCAGTACAGTCAGTTAGTAAGTACAGTCAGTTAGTCGTATAGTCAGTACAGTCAGTTAGTCAGTATAGTCAGTTAGTCAGTACAGTCAGTACAGTCAGTATAGTCAGTATAGTCAGTTAGTCAGTATAGTCAGTATAGTCAGTATAGTCAGTATAGTCAGTATAGTCAGTTAGTCAGTATAGTCAGTTAGTCAGTATAGTCAGTTAGTCAGTATAGTCAGTACTAACAGTACTCATAGGGTAGATCTATAATCTCTCATAAGAGGATCCAGAATCTTTCAAAGGAGTTAGTCAGTACAGTCAGTATAGTCAGTACAGTCAGTTAGTCAGTTAGTCAGTACAGTCAGTACAGTCAGTATAGTCAGTTAGTCAGTACAGTCAGTACAGTCAGTTAGTCAGTTAGTCAGTACAGTCAGTTAGTCAGTACAGTCAGTACAGTCAGTTAGTCAGTTAGTCAGTATAGTCAGTTAGTCAGTACAGTCAGTATAGTCAGTTAGTCAGTTAGTCAGTATAGTCAGTTAGTCAGTACAGTCAGTACAGTCAGTACAGTCAGTACAGTCAGTTAGTCAGTACAGTCAGTACAGTCAGTACAGTCAGTACGTCAGTTAGTCAGTACAGTCAGTTAGTCAGTTAGTCAGTTAGTCAGTACAGTCAGGTACAGTCAGTTAGTCAGTACAGTCAATTAGTCAGTACAGTCAGGTACAGTCAGTTAGTCAGTACAGTCAGTTAGTCAGTACAGTCAGTTAGTCAGTACAGTTAGTCAGTACAGTCAGTACAGTCAGTTAGTCAGTGCAGTCAGTCAGTACAGTCAGTTAGTCAGTACAGTCAGTTAGTCAGTACAGTCAGTACAGTCAGTTAGTCAGTACAGTCAGTTAGTCAGTGCAGTCAGTCAGTACAGTCAATTAGTCAGTACAGTCAATTAGAAGGTACAGTCAGTACAGTCAGTACAGTCAGTTAGTCAGTGCAGTCAGTCAGTACAGTCAATTAGTCAGTACAGTCAGTACAGTCAGTTAGTCAGTTAGTCAGTACAGTCAGTTAGTCAGTACAGTCAGTTAGTCAGTACAGTCAGTTAGTCAGTACAGTCAATTAGTCAGTACAGTCAGTACAGTCAGTTAGTCAGTACAGTCAATTAGTCAGTACAGTCAGTACAGTCAGTTAGTCAGTACAGTCAATTAGTCAGTACAGTCAGTACAGTCAGTTAGTCAGTACAGTCAGTACAGTCAGTTAGTCAGTACAGTCAGTACAGTCAGTTAGTCAGTACAGTCAGTACAGTCAGTTAGTCAGTACAGTCAGTACAGTCAGTTAGTCAGTACAGTTAGTGCAGTTAGTGCAGTCAGTTATTCAGTACAGTCAATTAGTCAGTACAGTCAGTTAGTCAGAACAGTCAGTTAGTCAGTACAGTCAATTAGTCAGTACAGTCAATTAGTCAGTACAGTCAATTAGTCAGTACAGTCAGTACAGTCAATTAGTCAGTACAGTCAATTAGTCAGTACAGTCAGTACAGTCAATTAGTCAGTCCAGTCAATTAGTCAGTACAGTCAGTTAGTCAATACAGTCAATTAGTCAGTACAGTCAGTACAGTCAATTAGTCAGTACAGTCAATTAGTCAGTACAGTCAGTACAGTCAATTAGCCAGTACAGTCAATTAGTCAGTACAGTCAGTTAGTCAGTTAGTCAGTACAGTCAGTTAGTCAGTTAGTCAGTACAGTCAGTTAGTCAGTACAGTCAATTAGTCAGTTAGTCAGTACAGTCAGTACAGTAAATTAGTCAGTGCAGTCAGTACAGTCAATTAGTCAGTACAGTCAGTTAGTCAGTTAGTCAGTACAGTCAGTTAGTCGGTTAGTCAGTACAGTCAGTTAGTCGGTTAGTCAGTACAGTCAATTAGTCAGTACAGTCAGTACAGTCAGTACAGTCAGTTAGTCAGTACAGTCAGTTAGTCAGTACAGTCAGTACAGTCAGTACAGTCAGTTAGTCAGTACAGTCAGTTAGTCAGTACAGTCAGTACAGTCAGTTAGTCAGTACAGTCAGTTAGTCAGTACAGTCAGTTAGTCAGTGCAGTCAGTTAGTCAGTACAGTCAGTGCAGTCAGTGCAGTCAGTGCAGTCAGTTACAGTCAATTAGTCAGTGCAGTCAGTTAGTCAGTGCAGTCAGTTACAGTCAGTTACAGTCAGTTAGTAAATGCAGTCAGTACGGTCAGTTAGTCAGTACAGTCAGTGCAGTCAGTCAGTTACAGTCAGTAAAGTCAGTGCAGTCAATTAGTCAGTGCAGTCAGTTAGTCAGTGCAGTCAGTTACAGTGAGTACAGTCAGTACAGTCAGTGCAGTCAATTAGTCAGTGCAGTCAGTTAGTCAGTACAGTCAGTACAGTCAGTTAGTCAGTACAGTCAGTGCAGTCAGTACAGTCAGTACAGTCAGTACAGTCAGTACAGTCAGTGCAGTCAGTACAGTCAGTTAGTCAGTACAGTCAGTCAGTGCAGTCAGTGCAGTTAGTCAGTACAGTCAGTGCAGTCAGTACAGTCAATTAGTCAGTACAGTCAGTACAGTCAATTAGTCAGTACAGTCAATTAGTCAGTACAGTCAATTAGTCAGTACAGTCATTACAGTCAATTATTCAGTCCAGTCAATTAGTCAGTACAGTCAATTAGTCAGTACAGTCAATTAGTCAGTACAGTCAATTAGTCAGTACAGTCAGTACAGTCAATTAGTCAGTACAGTCAATTAGTCAGTACAGTCAGTACAGTCAATTAGTCAGTCCAGTCAATTAGTCAGTACAGTCAGTTAGTCAGTACAGTCAGTTAGTCAGTTAGTCAGTACAGTCAGTTAGTCAGTACAGTCAGTTAGTCAGTTAGTCAGTACAGTCAATTAGTCAGTTAGTCAGTACAGTCAGTACAGTCAATTAGTCAGTGCAGTCAGTACAGTCAATTAGTCAGTACAGTCAATTAGTCAGTACAGTCAGTACAGTCAATTAGTCAGTACAGTCAATTAGTCAGTACAGTCAGTCCAGTCAATTAGTCATTACAGTCAATTAGTCAGTACAGTCAATTAGTCAGTACAGTCAGTACAGTCAATTACTCAGTACAGTCAGTTAGTCAGTACAGTCAGTTAGTCAGTTAGTCAGTTAGTCAGTTAGTCAGTATAGTCAGTTAGTCAGTTAGTCAGTTAGTCAATTAGTCAGTACAGTCAATTAGTCAGTACAGTCAGTACAGTCAATTAGTCAGTACAGTCAATTAGTCAGTACAGTCAGTCCAGTCAATTAGTCATTACAGTCAATTAGTCAGTACAGTCAATTAGTCAGTACAGTCAGTTAGTCAGTTAGTCAGTTAGTCAGTACAGTCAGTACAGTCAGTTAGTCAGTATAGTCAGTATAGTCAGTACTAACAGTACTCATAGGGTAGATCTATAATCTCTCATAAGAGGATCCAGAATCTTTCAAATGAGTTAGTCAGTACAGTCAGTATAGTCAATTAGTCAGTACAGTCAGTTAGTCAGTACAGTCAGTTAGTCAGTACAGTCAGTTAGTCAGTTAGTCAGTATAGTCAGTATAGTCAGTTAGTCAGGTAGTCAGTTAGTCAGTACAGTCAGTTAGTCAGTGCAGTCAGTCAGTACAGTCAATTAGTCAGTACTAACAGTACTCATAGGGTAGATCTATAATCTCTCATAAGAGGATCCAGAATCTTTCAAATGAGTTTTTCAGTACAGTCAGTTAGTCAGTTAGTCAGTATAGTCAGTTAGTCAGTTAGTCAGTACAGTCAGTACAGTCAGTTAGTCAGTATAGTCAGTTAGTCAGTTAGTCAGTTAGTCAGTATAGTCAGTACTAACAGTACTCATATGGTAGATCTATAATCTCTCATAAGAGGATCCAGAATCTTTCAAATGAGTTAGTCAGTACAGTCAGTATAGTCAGTTAGTCAGTATAGTCAGTTAGTCAGTACAGTCAGTACAGTCAGTATAGTCAGTATAGTCAGTATAGTCAGTTAGTCAGTATAGTCAGTACAGTCAGTTAGTCAGTTAGTCAGTACAGTCAGTTAGTCAGTACAGTCAGTTAGTCAGTACAGTCAGTTAGTCAGTCAGTTAGTCAGTTAGTCAGTATAGTCAGTTAGTCAGTACAGTCAGTACAGTCAGTTAGTCAGTACAGTCAGTTAGTCAGTACAGTCAGTACAGTCAGTTAGTCAGTACAGTCAGTTAGTCAGTACAGTCAGTTAGTCAGTTAGTCAGTTAGTCAGTTAGTCAGTATAGTCAGTTAGTCAGTACAGTCAGTATAGTCAGTATAGTCAGTTAGTCAGTTAGTCAGTACAGTCAGTACAGTCAGTATAGTCAGTTAGTCAGTATAGTCAGTTAGTCAGTATAGTTAGTTAGTCAGTTAGTCAGTATAGTCAGTACTAACAGTACTCATAGGGTAGATCTATAATCTCTCATAAGAGGATCCAGAATATTTCAAAGGAGTTAGTCAGTACAGTCAGCATAGTCAGTTAGTCAGTACAGTCAGTTAGTCAGTACAGTCAGTTAGTCAGTACAG
This sequence comes from Salvelinus namaycush, assembly GCF_016432855.1. Lineage (NCBI taxonomy): Eukaryota > Metazoa > Chordata > Actinopteri > Salmoniformes > Salmonidae > Salvelinus > Salvelinus namaycush. Next base: position 17,741,111 of record NC_052323.1, on the reverse strand, counting down.
TCAGTTAGTCAGTTAGTCAGTACAGTCAGTTAGTCAGTTAGTCAGTACAGTCAGTTAGTCAGTACAGTCAGTACAGTCAGTACAGTCAGTACAGTCAGTATAGTCAGTTAGTCAGTATAGTCAGTACAGTCAGTCAGTACAGTCAGTACAGTCAGTTAGTCAGTACAGTCAGTACAGTCAGTTAGTCAGTACAGTCAGTACAGTCAGTTAGTCAGTTAGTCAGTACAGTCAGGTACAGTCAGTTAGTCAGTACAGTCAGGTACAGTCAGTTAGTCAGTACAGTCAATTAGTCAGTACAGTCAGGTACAGTCAGTTAGTCAGTACAGTCAGTACAGTCAGTTAGTCAGTACAGTTAGTCAGTACAGTCAGTACAGTCAGTCAGTGCAGTCAGTCAGTAGAGTCAGTTAGTCAGTACAGTCAGTTAGTCAGTACAGTCAGTTAGTCAGTGCAGTCAGTACAGTCAGTTAGTCAGTACAGTCAGTTAGTCAGTACAGTCAGTTAGTCAGTATAGTCAGTTAGTCAGTACAGTCAGTACAGTCAGTACAGTCAGTATAGTCAGTTAGTCAGTATAGTCAGTACAGTCAGTCAGTACAGTCAGTACAGTCAGTTAGTCAGTACAGTCAGTACAGTCAGTTAGTCAGTACAGTCAGTACAGTCAGTTAGTCAGTTAGTCAGTTAGTCAGTACAGTCAGTTAGTCAGTTAGTCAGTACAGTCAGGTACAGTCAGTTAGTCAGTACAGTCAATTAGTCAGTACAGTCAGGTACAGTCAGTTAGTCAGTACAGTCAGTTAGTCAGTTAGTCAGTACAGTCAGGTACAGTCAGTTAGTCAGTACAGTCAATTAGTCAGTACAGTCAGGTACAGTCAGTTAGTCAGTACAGTCAGTACAGTCAGTTAGTCAGTACAGTTAGTCAGTACAGTCAGTACAGTCAGTCAGTGCAGTCAGTCAGTAGAGTCAGTTAGTCAGTACAGTCAGTTAGTCAGTACAGTCAGTTAGTCAGTGCAGTCAGTACAGTCAGTTAGTCAGTACAGTCAGTTAGTCAGTACAGTCAGTTAGTCAGTATAGTCAGTTAGTCAGTACAGTCAGTACAGTCAGTACAGTCAGTATAGTCAGTTAGTCAGTATAGTCAGTACAGTCAGTCAGTACAGTCAGTACAGTCAGTTAGTCAGTACAGTCAGTACAGTCAGTACAGTCAGTACAGTCAGTACAGTCAGTACAGTCAGTTAGTCAGTTAGTCAGTTAGTCAGTACAGTCAGTTAGTCAGTTAGTCAGTACAGTCAGGTACAGTCAGTTAGTCAGTACAGTCAATTAGTCAGTACAGTCAGGTACAGTCAGTTAGTCAGTACAGTCAGTACAGTCAGTTAGTCAGTACAGTCAGTTAGTCAGTACAGTTAGTCAGTACAGTCAGTACAGTAAGTTAGTCAGTGCAGTCAGTCAGTACAGTCAGTTAGTCAGTACAGTCAGTTAGTCAGTACAGTCAGTTAGTCAGTGCAGTCAGTACAGTCAGTTAGTCAGTACAGTCAGTTAGTCAGTGCAGTCAGTCAGTACAGTCAATTAGTCAGTACAGTCAATTAGAAGGTACAGTCAGTACAGTCAGTTAGTCAGTGCAGTCAGTCAGTACAGTCAATTAGTCAGTACAGTCAGTACAGTCAGTTAGTCAGTACAGTCAGTAGAGTCAGTTAGTCAGTACAGTCAGTTAGTCAGTACAGTCAATTAGTCAGTACAGTCAGTACAGTCAGTACAGTCAGTACAGTCAGTTAGTCAGTCAGTACAGTCAGTTAGTCAGTACAGTTAGTACAGTCAGTTAGTCAGTACAGTCAGTACAGTCAGTTAGTCAGTACAGTCAGTACAGTCAGTTAGTCAGTACAGTCAGTACAGTCAGTACAGTCAGTACAGTTAGTACAGTTAGTGCAGTCAGTTATTCAGTACAGTCAATTAGTCAGTACAGTCAGTTAGTCAGTACAGACAGTTAGTCAGTACAGTCAGTTAGTCAGTACAGTCAATTATTCAGTACAGTCAATTAGTCAGTACAGTCAATTAGTCAGTACAGTCAGTACAGTCAATTAGTCAGTCCAGTCAATTAGTCAATACAGTCAGTTAGTCAATACAGTCAATTAGTCAGTACAGTCAGTACAGTCAATTAGTCAGTACAGTCAATTAGTCAGTACAGTCAGTACAGTCAATTAGTCAGTACAGTCAATTAGTCAGTACAGTCAGTTAGTCAGTACAGTCAGTTAGTCAGTTAGTCAGTACAGTCAGTTAGTCAGTACAGTCAATTAGTCAGTTAGTCAGTGCAGTCAGTACAGTCAATTAGTCAGTACAGTCAGTACAGTCAATTAGTCAGTACAGTCAGTTAGTCAGTTAGTCAGTACAGTCAGTTAGTCGGTTAGTCAGTACAGTCAGTTAGTCGGTTAGTCAGTACAGTCAGTACAGTCAATTAGTCAGTACAGTCAGTACAGTCAGTACAGTCAGTTAGTCAGTACAGTCAGTTAGTCAGTTAGTTAGTACAGTCAGTTAGTCAGTACAGTCAGTTAGTCAGTACAGTCAGTTAGTCAGTACAGTCAGTACAGTCAGTTAGTCAGTTAGTCAGTACAGTCAGTTAGTCAGTACAGTCAGTTAGTCAGTATAGTCAGTACAGTCAGTACAGTCAGTACAGTCAGTTAGTCAGTACAGTCAGTACAGTCAGTACAGTCAGTTAGTCAGTACAGTCAGTACAGTCAGTTAGTCAGTTAGTCAGTTAGTCAGTTAGTCAGTACAGTCAGGTACAGTCAGTTAGTCAGTACAGTCAATTAGTCAGTACAGTCAGGTACAGTCAGTTAGTCAGTACAGTCAGTACAGTCAGTTAGTCAGTGCAGTCAGTCAGTACAGTCAATTAGTCAGTACAGTCAGTACAGTCAGTACAGTCAGTTAGTCAGTACAGTCAGTAGAGTCAGTTAGTCAGTACAGTCAGTTAGTCAGTACAGTCAATTAGTCAGTACAGTCAGTACAGTCAGTACAGTCAGTACAGTCAGTACAGTCAGTTAGTCAGTACAGTCAGTTAGTCAGTACAGTTAGTACAGTCAGTTAGTCAGTACAGTCAGTACAGTCAGTTAGTCAGTACAGTCAGTACAGTCAGTTAGTCAGTACAGTCAGTACAGTCAGTACAGTTAGTACAGTTAGTGCAGTCAGTTATTCAGTACAGTCAATTAGTCAGTACAGTCAGTTAGTCAGTACAGACAGTTAGTCAGTACAGTCAGTTAGTCAGTACAGTCAATTATTCAGTACAGTCAGTACAGTCAATTAGTCAGTACAGTCAATTAGTCAGTACAGTCAGTACAGTCAATTAGTCAGTCCAGTCAATTAGTCAGTACAGTCAGTTAGTCAATACAGTCAATTAGTCAGTACAGTCAGTACAGTCAATTAGTCAGTACAGTCAATTAGTCAGTACAGTCAGTACAGTCAATTAGTCAGTACAGTCAATTAGTCAGTACAGTCAGTTAGTCAGTTAGTCAGTACAGTCAGTTAGTCAGTTAGTCAGTACAGTCAGTTAGTCAGTACAGTCAATTAGTCAGTTAGTCAGTGCAGTCAGTACAGTCAATTAGTCAGTACAGTCAGTACAGTCAATTAGTCAGTACAGTCAGTTAGTCAGTTAGTCAGTACAGTCAGTTAGTCGGTTAGTCAGTACAGTCAGTTAGTCGGTTAGTCAGTACAGTCAGTACAGTCAATTAGTCAGTACAGTCAGTACAGTCAGTACAGTCAGTTAGTCGGTTAGTCAGTACAGTCAGTACAGTCAATTAGTCAGTACAGTCAGTACAGTCAGTACAGTCAGTTAGTCAGTACAGTCAGTTAGTCAGTTAGTCAGTTAGTTAGTACAGTCAGTTAGTCAGTACAGTCAGTTAGTCAGTACAGTCAGTACAGTCAGTTAGTCAGTTAGTCAGTACAGTCAGTTAGTCAGTACAGTCAGTTAGTCAGTATAGTCAGTACAGTCAGTTAGTCAGTACAGTCAGTACAGTCAGTACAGTCAGTTAGTCAGTACAGTCAGTACAGTCAGTTAGTCAGTTAGTCAGTTAGTCAGTACAGTCAGTTAGTCAGTTAGTCAGTACAGTCAGGTACAGTCAGTTAGTCAGTACAGTCAATTAGTCAGTACAGTCAGGTACAGTCAGTTAGTCAGTACAGTCAGTACAGTCAGTTAGTCAGTACAGTCAGTTAGTCAGTACAGTCAGTTAGTCAGTACAGTCAGTTAGTCAGTGCAGTCAGCACAGTCAGTCAGTACAGTCAGTTAGTCAGTACAGTCAGTTAGTACAGTCAATTAGTCAGTACAGTCAATTAGAAGGTACAGTCAGTACAGTCAGTTAGTCAGTGCAGTCAGTCAGTACAGTCAATTAGTCAGTACAGTCAGTACAGTCAGTACAGTCAGTTAGTCAGTACAGTCAGTAGAGTCAGTTAGTCAGTGCAGTCAGTCAGTACAGTCAATTAGTCAGTACAGTCAGTACAGTCAGTTAGTCAGTACAGTCAGTACAGTCAGTACAGTCAGTTAGTCAGTACAGTCAGTACAGTCAGTTAGTCAGTACAGTCAGTACAGTCAGTACAGTCAGTTAGTCAGTACAGTCAGTACAGTCAGTACAGTCAGTTAGTCAGTACAGTCAGTACAGTCAGTTAGTCAGTACAGTCAGTACAGTCAGTACAGTCAGTTAGTCAGTACAGTCAGTACAGTCAGTTAGTCAGTTAGTCAGTTAGTCAGTACAGTCAGTTAGTCAGTTAGTCAGTACAGTCAGGTACAGTCAGTTAGTCAGTACAGTCAATTAGTCAGTACAGTCAGGTACAGTCAGTTAGTCAGTACAGTCAGTACAGTCAGTTAGTCAGTACAGTCAGTTAGTCAGTACAGTCAGTTAGTCAGTACAGTCAGTTAGTCAGTGCAGTCAGCACAGTCAGTCAGTACAGTCAGTTAGTCAGTACAGTCAGTTAGTACAGTCAATTAGTCAGTACAGTCAATTAGAAGGTACAGTCAGTACAGTCAGTTAGTCAGTGCAGTCAGTCAGTACAGTCAGTACAGTCAGTACAGTCAGTACAGTCAGTTAGTCAGTACAGTCAGTAGAGTCAGTTAGTCAGTGCAGTCAGTCAGTACAGTCAATTAGTCAGTACAGTCAGTACAGTCAGTTAGTCAGTAGTCAATTAGTCAGTACAGTCAGTACAGTCAGTACAGTCAGTACAGTCAGTTAGTCAGTACAGTCAGTTAGTCAGTACAGTTAGTACAGTCAGTTAGTCAGTACAGTCAGTACAGTCAGTTAGTCAGTACAGTCAGTACAGTCAGTTAGTCAGTACAGTCAGTACAGTCAGTACAGTCAGTTAGTCAGTACAGTCAATTATTCAGTACAGTCAGTTAGTCAGTACAGTCAATTATTCAGTACAGTCAGTACAGTCAATTAGTCAGTACAGTCAATTAGTCAGTACAGTCAGTACAGTCAATTAGTCAGTCCAGTCAATTAGTCAGTACAGTCAGTTAGTCAATACAGTCAATTAGTCAGTACAGTCAGTACAGTCAATTAGTCAGTACAGTCAATTAGTCAGTACAGTCAGTACAGTCAATTAGTCAGTACAGTCAGTTAGTCAGTACAGTCAGTTAGTCAGTTAGTCAGTACAGTCAGTTAGTCAGTTAGTCAGTACAGTCAGTTAGTCAGTACAGTCAATTAGTCAGTTAGTCAGTACATTCAGTACAGTAAATTAGTCAGTGCAGTCAGTACAGTCAATTAGTCAGTACAGTCAGTTAGTCAGTTAGTCAGTACAGTCAGTTAGTCGGTTAGTCAGTACAGTCAGTTAGTCGGTTAGTCAGTACAGTCAGTACAGTCAATTAGTCAGTACAGTCAGTACAGTCAGTACAGTCAGTTAGTCAGTACAGTCAGTTAGTCAGTTAGTTAGTACAGTCAGTTAGTCAGTACAGTCAGTTAGTCAGTACAGTCAGTTAGTCAGTACAGTCAGTACAGTCAGTTAGTCAGTTAGTCAGTACAGTCAGTTAGTCAGTACAGTCAGTTAGTCAGTTAGTCAGTGCAGTCAGTTAGTCAGTACAGTCAGTGCAGTCATTGCAGTCAGTGCAGTCAGTTACAGTCAATTAGTCAGTGCAGTCAGTTAGTCAGTGCAGTCAGTTAGTCAGTTACAGTCAGTTAGTAAATGCAGTCAGTACAGTCAGTTAGTCAGTACAGTCAGTGCAGTCAGTCAGTTACAGTCAGTACAGTCAGTGCAGTCAATTAGTCAGTGCAGTCAGTTAGTCAGTGCAGTCAGTTACAGTGAGTACAGTCAGTACAGTCAGTGCAGTCAGTTAGTCAGTACAGTCAGTACAGTCAGTTAGTCAGTACAGTCAGTGCAGTCAGTACAGTCAGTACAGTCAGTTAGTCAGTACAGTCAGTACAGTCAGTACAGTCAGTGCAGTCAGTACAGTCAGTCAGTCAGTACAGTCAGTACAGTCAGTACAGTCAGTCAGTGCAGTTAGTCAGTACAGTCAGTGCAGTCAGTACAGTCAATTAGTCAGTACAGTCAGTACAGTCAATTAGTCAGTACAGTCAATTAGTCAGTACAGTCAATTAGTCAGTACAGTCATTACAGTCAATTAGTCAGTCCAGTCAATTAGTCAGTACAGTCAATTAGTCAGTACAGTCAGTACAGTCAATTAGTCAGTACAGTCAGTTAGTCAGTACAGTCAGTTAGTCAGTTAGTCAGTACAGTCAGTTAGTCAGTACAGTCAGTTAGTCAGTACAGTCAGTACAGTCAATTAGTCAGTTAGTCAGTACAGTCAGTACAGTCAATTAGTCAGTGCAGTCAGTGCAGTCAATTAGTCAGTACAGTCAATTAGTCAGTACAGTCAGTACAGTCAATTAGTCAGTACAGTCAATTAGTCAGTACAGTCAGTCCAGTCAATTAGTCAGTACAGTCAATTAGTCAGTACAGTCAGTACAGTCAATTAGTCAGTCCAGTCAATTAGTCAGTACAGTCAGTACAGTCAATTAGTCAGTACAGTCAGTACAGTCAATTAGTCAGTACAGTCAATTAGTCAGCACAGTCAATTCGTCAGTACAGTCAGTTCGTCAGTTAGTCAGTACAGTCAGTTCGTCAGTTAGTCAGTACAGTCAGTTAGTCGGTACAGTCAATTAGTCAGTACAGTCAGTACAGTCAGTTAGTCGGTTAGTCAGTACAGTCAGTACAGTCAGTTAGTCAGTTAGTAAATACAGTCAGTTAGTCAGTACAGTCAGTCAGTACAGTCAGTACAGTCAGTTAGTCAGTTACAGTCAGTTAGTAAATGCAGTCAGTACAGTCAGTTAGTCAGTACAGTCAGTGCAGTCAGTCAGTTACAGTCAGTACAGTCAGTGCAGTCAATTAGTCAGTGCAGTCAGTTACAGTGAGTACAGTCAGTACAGTCAGTGCAGTCAATTAGTCAGTGCAGTCAGTTAGTCAGTACAGTCAGTACAGTCATTGAAGTCAGTACAGTCATTGAAGTCAGTTAGTCAGTACAGTCAGTGCAGTCAGTGCAGTCAGTACAGTCAGTCAGTCAGTACAGTCAGTTAGTCAGTACAGTCAGTGCAGTCAGTACAGTCAGTACAGTCAGTCAGTGTCGTCAGTGCAGTTAGTCAGTGCAGTCAGTGCAGTCAGTGCAGTCAGTGCAGTCAGTACAGTCAGTTAGTCTGTACAGTCAGTTAGTCAGTACAGTCAATTAGTCAGTACAGTCAGTACAGTCAGTTAGTCAGTACAGTCAGTCAGTCAGTACAGTCATTACAGTCAGTTAGTCAGTACAGTGAGTTAGTCAGTACAGTCAGTTACAGTCAGTACAGTCAGTCAGTCAGTACAGTCAGTTAGTCAGTACAGTCAGTCAGTCAGTACAGTCAGTACAGTCAGTACAGTCAGTACAGTCAGTACAGTCAGTTAGTCAGTACAGTCAGTCAGTCAGTACAGTCAGTGCAGTCAGTAAGTTACAGTCATTGCAGTCAGTTACAGTCACTACAGTCAGTGCAGTCAGTTTTAGTCAGTGCAGTACTGACTTGCCTAGTTAAATAAATGTTAAATAAAATATATATCCTTCAGCTCTGATCTCTCCTCTCTCTCTCCTCCTGTCATCCCTCTATCCTTCACTCTGATCTCTCCTCTCTCTCATCCCTCTAGCCTTCAGCTCTGATCTCTCATCTCTCTCTCTATCATGTCATCTCTCATCCTGTCATCTCTCCCCCACTGTCATCTCTCTCTCCTCCTGTCATCCCTCTATCCTTCAGCTCTGATCTCTCCTCTCTCTCTCCTGTCATCTCTCTATCCTTCAGCTCTGATCTCTCCTCTCTCCTGTCATCCCTCTATCCTTCAGCTCTGATATCTCCTTTCTCTCTCCTGTCACCCTCTATCATTCAGCTCTGATCTCTCCTCTCTCTCTCCTGTCATCCCTCTATCCTTTAGCTCGGATCTCTCCTCTCTCCTCCTGTCATCTCTCTCTCCTATCTCCCTCTATCCTTTAGCTCTGATCTCTCCTCTCTCTCCTGTCATCTCTCTCTCTCCTGTCATCTCCTCCTATCATCTCTCTCTCTCTCCTGTCATCCCTCTATCCTTCACTCTGATCTCTCCTGTCATCTCTCTCCCCTGTCATCTCTATCTCCTGTCATCTCTCGCTCTACTGTCATCTCTCTCTCTCTCCGTTCATCTCTCTATCCTTTAGCTCTGATCTCTCTATCCTG